>NC_045703.1:15322285-15564785 GCF_009834535.1 Camelus ferus | reverse complement strand
CAACCTAATTTATTTTTTTATTTTTATTTTTTTAAACATGACTTAAAATTTATTTTATTTTGTTTTTTTGGGGGGGGCGGTAATTAGGTTTGTTTTTGAATTTATTTTAGTGGAGGTACTGGGGCTGGAACCCAGCTACCTCATGCATGCTAAGCATATGCTCTACCACTGAGCTATACCCTCCCCACTATTTCAACCTAATTTAAATGTCATCACCTTGCTTAACAATGAAAAAAGCGTATGTACTTTATTTCCACGAGTAGGTGACTTGGAAGCACCTTCTAACCTAGTCCTCTCTGAGCGAACCCATCGTTCTTTGAGAGTGAGCTGGACCCCTCCTTCTGACAGCGTGGATAGGTACAAGGTGGAATACTACCCAGTTTCTGGAGGGAAGAGGCAAGAAGTGAGTAGTCCCCACCTACAGACCCCTCCTCCCTGATCCAGAGAGTGGGTGCTCCTCCTTAGGACTCTGAGAACAGTGCTGGGTGAGGAGTAAGTGGGATGGAGAGGGGGCCGAACTGAGTCTATAGTGCTTTCCATTTCTTGCTAGGCAGGCACTTCTATTTGGGCTTAATTAGAGGGAAAGAGCTTGGCTTAAATTCTTACGGTTTCTAGGAATTGCAGAGTAGCAATATGATTTTTAATTAAAATTTTGTTAGAGGATGTTTAATTTATTCATGAATTTATACAAGAATCATAGAGGAGGAAGGGAACATTGAAGATGATCTAGTTTTACCCATGCATTTTACAAATAAGGAAGCAACAGCTGGGAGAATAAATTGTGTGAATTGTCCAAGAGCTCACTGTAATCTGGTGGTTTCCAAGAACAAAAGACAAGGTCCTTATTAAAATCTAATTTCTAAGCTCATTGCAGTTAAGTACTGCAATGCAATTATAGTAGAAAAGAGGGAAGTGATGATAACATAAGTTGTTTTTATTTTTTAACTTTTCCCCCTAGTTTTATGTGAGCCGATTAGAAAGCAGCACAGTCTTGAAAGATCTGAAGCCCGACACAGAGTATGTCGTTAACGTGTATTCAGTGGTGGAAGATGAATACAGTGAGCCTCTAAAGGGCACAGAAAAAACCTGTAAGTCTGATTTTTAATAAATATCTTCTCTTTGTTTTATTTTTTAAGATAAAGAGGTGACAGCCCACGTGAGATTTTTGCCAGGCTTCGTAAACATTCCTTTATTCAGTATCCATTCAACGCACATTTACTGAGTGTGCTGTTTGTGCTCAGTAAATACCATGTGGTTTTCTGCTTTTACTGGCTGGTCCTGCCATCACGGGTCCCCAGTGGTGGAATGGGTAGTCACAGCCACAGATATCTCACAGGGAAAAGTACCTTTCTCTGTTACCCACTTTTTCCTTAATGTTTTTAGAATTACTTACAGTTTATTAATGAAATCAGAGCTTTCAACATCCCAAATCTCATTTGCTCAGACCCCTAAAACTATATGGCTTTTACTCTTGCCATGATCTTTCTACAAGGAGCTCTCCACTTCTTAAGGGAGGAGACCATGTGGGGAGTGGGTCTAGGACTGTCTGGAAGAGCAGCTGTGCGGGAGTGACCGGGTTCAGTGCTGCATGTGGCCAGATCTTCATGCTGGCAGTGAGATCTCCTCTTTTTAACCCTGGCTTTTGGACTCTGGCCTTTGCTAGAAAAGTTCCAATGGCTTTGGCTTTGAGTAGAGCTTTTGGGCAAGGTGTTCCTCACTCTGCTTCCCTGTAGGGTTTCTGAGGCCACATGAAAATACCCTTTCCTTCTCCTATCTTCTTGTCTGGTCTCCGGGAAGGAGGGAGGCCACTTGTAAGAGGAAGGAGTGGGCGTAACTCTCTCCAAGGCAAGAACTGACTCTGCTGACTTCCCAGTCTTAGGCCCTTATATCTTCTCTTATTTCCTTTCATATTAGACCATCAGAGGTGGGAAATAATGTATTTCATGATGGGCAGGATTAATCAGATAATTCCTTACAACTTTAAACTTAATCTTTGGACAAAAAATAGAAAGCTGTGTGGGTGTTACATGGAGAGGAGACTCTAAACTTTTTATTCTGCCTCATGGGCTGATCTTCAAAAAGCCCATCATCCCCTGAGTTTACCTTATTAGTATATGGTGCTCTCATTTAAATTTTTTTTTTAAAAGAAAGATGAAATGAAATACTGTGTTGGTTTTTTATGTATGAAATTCTATGATTGAAAATCTAAAATCATCAACTGAAAGACATTCCAGAAAAAGAGATTGAGATCTCAGGAGGTTGGTCTCTGTTTTCGCTGCCACATGGACTCATTGGAATGCTGTTTTAAATTTAAACTTCTTCTCTCTATGAAATAGTTATAACATGGAGTCCTGAGTATGAGCTGGAGATAAACAATGAGATTGGGTTTTTTGGGGGAAAGAAAAGGATTATATTAACTCCCACCGATTTCTCACAGCAACCTCTTCTCTATTTAGCAATACAAATATCAATAATTAAGTGGGAAACAATGATTATTAGCAGAGTAAGGGGAATTAGACTGATGTCTGCTTTTATATTCCAACAGTGCAAGTCCCTATAGTCAGCCTCAACCTTTATGACGTTGGCTCTACCACCATGCATGTCCAATGGCAGCCAGTAGGAGGGGCTACTGGCTACACCTTGTTATATGAACCCCTCAACGCCACAGAGCTGACCAAACCCAAAGAGGTGAGAGATACTTGTTTCTTTATTGTTGGGTCTGTCTGAAACTGCACTGCTTAAGAGTCCCCATGAAATGGCAGTTATTTATGAACTCATTTATAACTTTACATGCAAAATAGAAAAACAGAAGGTTAGATTTGTGGCTTGTCACACATCAGCAAACATTAGCATTAAAAAGGGAAAGCAGTTCAGAGAAATGAAAAATAAAAGTGTTAAAATCCAGCAGTTATATGCATGTTTATGGACTGGTAACAGAATATGTGTGTATGTATATATTATATTTATGTATTTATATGTGTGTATACACACATATACACACACAATGGAATATTACTCAGCTATAAAAAAGAATTAACGCCATTTGCAGCAACATGGATGGACCTAGAGATCATCATATTAAGTGAAGTACATCAGACAGAGAAAGATAAATATCCTATGATATCACTTACAAGAGTAATCTAAAAAATGATACAAATAAACTTACTTACAAAATAGAAACAGACTCACAGACATAGAAAACAAATTTATGGTTACCAAAGGGGAAAGTTGAGGAGGGATAAATGAGGAGTTTGGGATTAGCAGACACACACTACTATATATAAAAGAGATAAACAACAGGACCTACTGTACACACAGGGAACTATATTCAATATCTTGTAATAAACTATAATGGAAAAGAAAATAAAATTTAGCAGTTACAAATCAGTGTAGCTGGCTGTCCCCAGTTAGTGGAAACATTTAATTTGAATATGTTATTTCCCTTCGTCATGTCCATCTGCAGATGCGTGTGGGGCCGACAGTGAACGATGTGCAGCTGAGTGAGCTCTTTCCCAACACCGAGTATGCAGTCACGGTCCGGGCCGTCTTGTATGACCTCACCAGCGAACCTGTCACGGCAAAGGAGGTCACCTGTAAGACATCACTAGTTTTCCTTCTTCCCTTATTGCTCTGAACATAATCATTAGGCTTTTTCTTTCACCCGATCATGCTAACAATAATTTGATATTTTATGCATAAATTATAGGGTTATTATGGCAATCAGATTTGAGAATCAAGATTATTTCTAGACTTGTGGCAGCATCTTAACTTTGATTCTAGGATTTGCATTTATGTTTCCATATTAAACATGCCTGATTTTGAGATGTATGCAATTAGTGGTGTCTTACAATTGCTTTTGGTGAGGTGAAATTATACCACAATAAATTTGCTTAAAAATTGAAAATAAAATAATTTCCATGCAAAAAAGAAAAACTCTTCATTAGTTATCTTCCTCCTCATTCTTTGTTTGACTTAGTGAAAATTTCTCATTGGGATTTTCTTCTAACCATTTAGCCTTCTGTGCTGAATTTCAGCTCATCTTCATTCTTCACTCTTATAACCATTTGTTTTTCTATCACGTTCTTAAGGGAGTCTATCTCTGATGTTGATTTCTCTCTTAACTGATTTAACTATCTGGTAAAGAAACATGAGCTATACGTTTATGGTGAACTATGCTTTATTACAGCTGAGCAACAAATAAGAACCTATTTCAATAGAGTGGGAGAAAGTTAACATAGAAATGAGAAGTTAGAGTTGTAATAAAAATTTAAATTTATTCTATTTTTGAAAAGCCTTCTTAAGAAGAATTCAGCTGTACCTGGTAGAATCGTGGCACTTGCATCATCATAACCAGTGTGTTAGTTACTTTGCTGCACATCTTTAAGTTTTCTCCAAACAACTTCTTGAAAGCTTGTGTGGATGCTTTAGAGCTTTGTGGTTGAGAACTTCATCTGGACCTAATTTCTCGTGCATCTCTAGTGCCTTTGCCCAGTCCTCGAGACCTGAAACTCCGAGACGTGACTCACAGCACAATGAATGTCTTATGGGATCCCGCCCCTGGAAGAGTGCGTAAATATATTGTTCGCTACAAAACACCAGAAGAGGATGTCAAAGAGGTAGGTTGAGATTAAAATTGGTTTAGAAATGTTTGTTTTCCTAGTAGGGTCAACAAAAGAATCTAAACAAGCATGGATGATAGCATATTTTGCATACTTGTCACTTGATTGATCTAGTGTTGAAAACTTGTTATATATTAATAAAGCACTATTTGAATATTGATAATATATTGGACTGTCTCACATTTTGTTTAGAAATGTTTTGTTGTGTAATACTAATCTCAAAAACATCATCGCTTAGTAGATGAAGAGTTGTAGAATCAAGATGGTGTTTCCCTCTCATCCAGATGCCTATTTTGGTGCTCTGCCTTCTATGAATGACTGAAAATTGTCATAGTAATGTTTCTAAAAATGAGAGCTAACAAGGAGACGCAGGAAAGAGGTGGGGTAGTTTGTCAGGTATAAGGATGACAGGACAGTTGAGTAGGACGAAGGGGAAGTATGAATAGAACGTTACGGGAGTGTCCCTTTGGCACTGACCATTTTTGAGATGATGTTGGGGGTGGAGAGCTGTTTCCATGACAACCTGCTTCCAAGTGGGAGCAAATCAAGGGGCTTCAGCAGCGAATGGATTTAAAATTCATGTTTGCCGGAGGGGACATTCATGTGAGGATCTCAGAGGCATTTTTGGAAGCTAGAGATAGTTTCTGTAATCACCCAGTTATGGACCCCGTACTGCTCCCTTGGATTGTCCAAAAGCTCATTTATACACGTGAACATGTTCATTTCATTCCGGGTTTCAGTTTCAAAAGTGGTACAATAACCATTGACCATTGGGTCTCACAAGGTTCTTGTGTGTAATAAACAAGCTAATGCACAGGAGACTTGCTCTGAGAGAAGTAAGGCAGTGATGTAAAGGGAGACAGGGGGAGTGATTAGGTTGTTTGAATGCCTAGGCAGTCATCATTTACCAGATAGTAGTGCTAGACACGGCTCTAGCCCATACATTTTTTGGCTCTCTTATAGGTAGAGGTGGACAGGTCAACGGCCAGCATGCCTCTTAAAGACCTCTTGTCACAGACCGTGTACACAGTCAGCGTTTCTGCAGTGTATGACGAGGGGGAGTCTCCCCCAGTGACTGCTCAGGAAACTACCCGTGAGTTGAACTTACACTTTATTGATCACTGGGAAATGACACTGTGTGCGCGTGTCACTGAACCGCCTTGGTTACTTCATTTCTTCATGTTATTTTTGCCCAGATTTAATAATGTTTGGTTCCTAGACTGTTTTTCACTTATTTTCTTCCCATCTTCTATCTTTATGTCTGTTCCTTTTATGATAATTTCTTTATTATTCTACCTGCCACCGTCACTCATTCATCTTCCAGATATTTGAGTGCTGTGTGTATATGTGCGTGTGCGTGTGTGTGTGTGTGTGTGTGTGTGTGCAGGGGGGTGGGGAGAAAGTGTATTCTTGATGTGTGTTGGACATCGTCTCTGGAAACCACGCACTAGTTATCAGATTTTTTGAGATCCTCTTATACGTAAAGTGCTATCAGGGCTAACAAAAATCTAAGCGTCTTTGCCCTCAGTAGTCCGTGATTTTGTTGCAGAGATGAAAGGTAACAATACATGAGATCCTGAAAGGAAGGTGGGGTGTGTGGTGCTCAGGGGGAGGGCAGACTTCTGCAGTGGAAGGGTTAGGGAGATGCTGGGCACCTGCTTGGGCCCCAGCTTCCCTGCTCCATTCTGGGCCCCCTTCAAGGAATGTCCCTTTCTCTCCTGCTCATGATGCTTGCATAGTATTTAACCCAATTATCATTACCTGCTGGTCTTATTCTATCTATTTGACTTTTCCCTCCTAATGAAGGCAGAGACATGTTTATTTTGCTCAATTTGTCTCCAGTTTCTGGCTCAGTGCTCAGCATATAATTTCCTAATTCAATAGTGGTTAAGAAATTGAGGTCTGGTACCAGCTAGGTTCCCAAGAAATATTATGGGGGCTGCAGAGGTAACTTAAAATTTTCTAGTAGCCACATTAGAAAAAGTAAAGAGAAAAATGAAATGAATTTTAATAATGTGTTATAATTTACCCTACATATCCAGAATATTATCATTTCAGTATTTATCAGCATTGTAATCATTAATGAGATATTTCACATCTTTTTGGTAATAATTTTTTTTTGCAATCCAGTGTGTATTAATTTACACTTACAGCACATCTAAGTTCAGATGCCACATTTCCAGTACTCAATGTCTACCATGGTGGACAGCACAGGTCTAGAGAATTTAAATGACTTGCCCAGCCTCACCCAGGAAGCCAGAGGTGGGATCAGTGCTGTAGTCTAGAATTTATACTTCCTATCCAGCAGCTCCTGTGCAATGCTTAGACGCTTCTCCTTCGGTGCCCTGCTGTCTCTACATGATGAAGATATCTTGTCAGGCGTCACAGCCTGGTCCTGAGCATCAGACAGTACCCACTTCTGCTCTTTTCTGCCCATGTCATATCTCTTAGAAATTTCAGTTGCCTTCTTGGCACCAGTTCTTACCTGGAAGGGTAGAAGCTAGAGGTGGAAGTATGTCCGTATGAGTAGATGACAGGTTTTTCATAAACATAGCAGGAGTGGTCAAGAGAAGAAAAAGTCGAGAAGAAAGACAAGTTGAAGCAGGTCATTTCATATACCAAATGGACACTCTCAACGTATATTTGTAATCCTTAGAATTTCCTGAGAACCTTTAGATACGTCCAAAGTGCATTCTAAATGGGTGGTTTGCTTTGCAGTTGTGCTTGTGAAAGTGGTACCAGTCTCTTGGTCTCAATGAGCCTTTTCATTGTAATTATTAGAAACAAAATTTTTGATGGTTCTGGGTTTTGTGTATTTGGCTTTGGTTACCAGGAGATAAATAATTGACAATGAAACCTCCGAACTGGTGGCAGACATTCCAGATTGCTTGAGCTGCAAACTAACTAGACGACTGGTCAGTAGCAGGGCTGTTAATTGGGATTTCAGCTGTCATCAGCACTGCGGGGCTATTCCTGTCTCTGGATAGAGTCAGTACAGGCAGCTGCATGTTGTGTTTAAGGTGAGTGATCTATAGGAAGACTTTATGTGTGAATTACTTAGATCAGAACATTTTATGGACCACAAAGGTCCATGCACTCTCTATATTGTGGACTAAAGTTTGCACTTGATGTGTATTGTCATGTGATGAAGTCCATGGTTTTTCTTAGATTCCCCAAAAGTGTGAGGTGCAAAGCGATTAAAAACCACTGAGTTAGAATAGTGTTAACTAAATGCTAACTTTAAAAAAAAATCACCATTTTAGTGGAATATAACTAGTAACCTATTATATCCACAAAATGTTTGCCGTTTTCAGAGCTCCGTTTCATATTTACTTTCAAATGAACTGAATTGGTAGAATACTTGGTTCTAGGCCGCGTCATCAGCCAATTTCCCCACGTCCATTAAACTAGAACAAGGAGGTTGATTATATGAAGTTTGTAGATCACCTCCAAAAATGTCATCCTGCCTTTTCTCACGACAGACACTGTGCCGGCCCCAACAAACCTGCAGATTACTGACGTGACACCGGAGAGTTTCAGAGGGACGTGGGATCACGGAGCTTCTGATGTGTCTCTCTACAGAATCACCTGGGCACCTTCTGGAAGCTCAGATAAGATGGAGGTAGTGTTAACTCTTTCTTTCTCTTCCCGTTTTCTTCCTTCCTTCCTTCCTTTCTCTCTCTGTTTCTTTGTCTCTTTAGGGAGGAGGGAGGGGGGAGGGAGGGCGATGGTGCGGGAGAGCGGGAGTTTTTTTTGAGGGAGGGGCTTTCGCTCGCGGGAGGGTTCCCTCCCTCCTCTCTCTTTTTCTTTCTTTCTTCTTTCTTCTTTCTTTCTTTCTTTCTTTCTTCTTCTTCTTTCTTTCTTTCTTTCTTTCTTTCTCTCTTTCTTTTTTTCTTTTCTTTCTTTCTCTTTCTCTCTTTCTTTCTCTCTCCTTCCCTCTCTCCCTCCTTCCCTCCCTCCCTCTCTCCCTCCTTCCCTCCCTCCCTCCCTCCTCCCTCCCTTTCTTCTTTCTTCTTTCTTTCTTCTTTCTTTCTTTCTTTCTTTCTTTCTTTCTTTCTCTTCTCTTCTTCTCTTCTCTTCTTCTCTTCTTCTCTTCTTTTTTTCTTTTCTTTTCTTTTCTTTCTTTCTCTTAGGGAAACTTATTTGAAATATGTATTGCCTCTGTTGCCTGAAAAGCATCCTTTCCTGCTGGTGGCATTTTGGCTCATGGCTTGCACCAGTGCAGGAGGAACATCTAGCTAAATGATGTCAACCAGCCGCCATTGAGTGTATGATAAACATGGTGACTTAATCTTGTGTGTTTGTTTTTTTCATCTTTCCCTAAGACCATCTTAAATGGAGATGAGAATACTTTGGTGTTTGAAAACCTGAATCCGAACACTCTCTATGAAGTTTCTGTTACTGCCATTTATCCTGATGAATCAGAAAGCGATGACCTGATTGGCAGTGAGCGCACATGTAGGTGTACAGCTTTCAGTAGGATGTTGTTATTTTAAAATGGGCAAAACAGAGCTATAGCTGAATTAGTAACATTTCCCCCAATTTTTTTTTAGTGCGTTTGATACCCTTAACAACGCAAGGTACGCATTTTTATTTGCTGATTGTATGAATGACCAATGAATGAATGAAAAATGTTATAAAATCCATGGCAAACAGGCTTTCTGCTTTTAAATTGTAAGGTGTTGATTGGGACCTCTTTTAAATTGGTTTTTCTTGAAAAACTTTGCTTTTCTACTATTTGGGAAGGAGTCTTTTGAGATTCAATGACCACCATTTATCATGAGGTTAAATTTAGTTCTAAATCTGGAAATATGCAACTCTCTTGATTTCCTTGGCCACAATGCATATTCGGGGGTGGGGTGGGGCAGGCAGCTCCCTCAGAGGAGGCTCAGTGTGTTTACTCTGTTTCTCAATCATTTTTTTCAGCTCCCAAAAGTGGCCCACGAAACCTTCAGGTGTACAATGCAACGTCTAATAGCTTGACTGTTAAGTGGGATCCTGCTAGTGGCCGTGTGCAGAAATACAGAATCACCTATCAGCCTGCAACAGGAGAGGGCAATGAACAAACGGTAATTTGCTCTGGGAAAAATGTAACTTGGGTAAATTCTACCTTTTCCTCCTCAAAGTCCTCTCACTCCCAATGTTTAATTAGCCATAATTTCTTGAGAGTCACAAGGGTTACCGTATTGGATGGAATTATTTGGCTCCAGCCCTGATGGAGACCCACTGGACATCCTCAGGGGAGACAAGAGTTGCTTTTCCAGGTACCCTCACAGTATCAGGCCTGTGCCTCAGTGTATTCATGTTTTCCTTAAAAACTATGAGGGCTGGATTATCCATGAGGATATCTAAATGTTTGAGTCTCTTTATATTTTCATCCATATCTTTCTAACTTCATCAAGTGTTGGGAGTTTGCTAAACCTCCATTATTCTGATTTGTCTGTTTTTTGCATGTCACAAGGTATCTCTTAGATCTGATGTTTCCAGATCTGAGTACCTGCTCATCTAATTCATACTGTTGATCACTTTTATGTTTATCCAAACGGAGGTTCCTGACAGTAGGACTGTAAACTCAGCCTTCATCATCTTTATCTTCCCAGCCTGCCCTATTTAACAGAGCCCTTGTCCAGTTTACCTTGCTTGCTTTAGTTGTCTGTCTCTGAACCTTCTCCAGCTTTGCTTTTATGAAACATGTGACTAGAACTGCACATGTTACCCTGGGGTCAGGAAGCACCATGATTTTTTACACAGATAGAGTGATGCTGTCTGATTTATTCCACATACCACTTTTGGTGAGGGCTGGCATTTTGTTGATATTTTGGGGGCTATCATATTTCCTCAATTAGGCTTAGGGAGAGGTGTTGTTCACTTTCAATCATCTGACTTGCTGAGCTCCAGCAAATGGGCCATACCGCTTACCATGTTTGAGGTACTAGCTGAGGTGGATGCAGGCAGTGGTTACAGGTCTCCATCCTACACAGTAAGTGGGTTTAGCTGAATCGGAGACACTTCTGTCCCCAGTGTGACTTGTGAGTTGCTCTGTTGCAGTTTCCACAGAACTAGACTTAGGTAGTATGATACACTTGGATTGAGAATTTGTCTTACAGGTTATCAATAATAAACTAAATACCAACAGTCATCAATTGGCTTTTATATAAAAGAAGTCACATTCGATGGATTGATATTTTAATGGCAGAAACAGAGCTTTTGTCTGTGCCAGGCCAGATTTAGGCAAAGCTTGTCCTTAGCATTTCTGTTGTTGATCGTACTGGCCCTCCAACTGCTGCCCTGAGTTGCTTAGTGTCTGTCAGCTGTTGGTCATAATTAGAAGGCGTCTTATAAACTTATCCCATGTAATGTGTTAGTTGATAATCCCTTAGGATTTGTTATTCTTTGGCATATTTGCATTTTAATGCTAGTCCAAGAAATAATCAAACTCATGACTCACTGGTGCTTGAATGATTTTGGAGAGTTGGATGAGAGATGTAGGCACACACCCTTCTGCTTCCTCGTGAGGCTGGTTCTACTAAGTGGACGCCCGCAGATTTGTTAAGTGACAAATATGTTAATACTTTGCTCTCATAACCTCAGATACTAAATTTTTTTAAGTGGTATTCTTTTTTTTAATTGAAGTATAGTCAGTTACAATGTGTCAATTTCTGATGTGCAGCATAATGTCCCAGTCATGCACATACATACATATATTCGTTTTCATATTCTTTTTCATTAAAGGTTATTAGAAGATATTGAATACAGTTCCCTGTGCTATACAGAAGAAGTTTGTTTTCTAACTATTTTTAACATTTGCAAATCTCAAACTCCCAAATTTACTAAATTTGTCCAAACTAGCCACTGTAGTTCAGTTCATTCATCTCGAGGATGAGTCCGGTGATTCACTGAGGTTTTCTCTGAAACCCAGACTGCTCGAGTGGACGGTGCTCAGTGGGAAACATCTGGACTGTGCTAGCGCATCCAGCCATTCGCATGTGCACTCACGGCGGGCAGCCTGCCATTTTCATGCGATTTTAATTAGTATGGCATAAACATCTGAATTCAGTAGACTGTTAACAAAGCGTCCAGAGTTTCTTTCAACAGAATAGCTAGACGGCCTTAAGCAGTGAATTAAAAAAACACCTTCAAACTCCGTAATCGAGGATATTGAAATCACTTCATACCGGCAGGCTGGAATCAGGGAGGTGACTGGGAAGCCCTGCCTGAGTGTGGCCTGTACTGCTAATGCTGGTGGAGGAGCAGTTTTGGAGGGGGGAAACCAAAAAGCTTTAGATCTTTTGCTGAATCATTTTAATGTGCTTCTAAAGCAAATAAAAACCATCTGTAAAAAGGTGAGAATAAAACTGAATGGCTTCTATTACTATGCAGTTCTTTGCTATCTTCAAGTTCCTTTGCAGCTCACTTAGGATTAATGCCTTTTGGAGAAGAGATCTGTGAAACGTGTTTTGGTTGAAATTTTGCAGTGCTGGCCGCTAGCCAGTTGAAATATCTTTTTAAGGTCACCGGTTTAAGGCTTAAAATCCTTTTTATGACTTAAGGTGTATAGTTTACATTTAAAGTGATACCCTAAGATATATTTTAAACTTTCACGGCGGGACATGTTTCCAGATCTTGGCAAAGGTCGCAAACAGCTCCCTCATAGAAAAAGCTTTTTCTAACAGATGAGTGAGCTGGAGAGAGCAAAGCTGATGCTTATCCCTGTTTGTCTCAAGACCACAATAGGTGGACGACAGAACAGTGTGGTCCTGCAGAAGCTGAAGCCTGACACTCCTTACACCATCACTGTGTCCTCCCTGTATCCTGATGGGGAAGGAGGTCGGATGACGGGAAGAGGCAAGACCAGTAAGTGAACCTGGGCTCCTGTGGCGTTTTTAGTAACCATCATGGGGATGGAATCGCATCTTCTGCTGGAAACACTGGGGTGACACAGAGTTTTGCTAATCTTTTAAAATGCATGTTAATAATGATCGTCATTGGTTTTGTTTTTTTCTTTTTTGGGAAGGGGGTGTAATTAGATTTCATTTATTTACTTTTTAATGGAGGTACTGGGGATTGAACCTAGCACCGTGCACACTAAGCACACACTCTTTCCCTGAGTTATATCCTCCCGCAAGATATTAATTGTTTTTAATATCCTTAGCTGGAGTTACCTATTTCTGGTCTTGGAGAAAGGTGTTTCTTACTTTCTAGGATAACACAAACAAACAAACAATGCTCTGGGGCCAAAATACCTTGTGGAGTGATGAGACATGTACCAGATGATCACAGACATTTTTTCCTTTATTTACTACTTCTGCAGATATTTGCGGGGTGCCCACTACAGGGGTCCTGCTGTAGGGTTCCCGGGACCCATCAGTTAACCTGGGCTTCACATGTGCTGGGTTGTTAGGGTCACATGTGATGTACTTTCTGTGCCTTTCAGAACCTTTGACGACCGTGAGGAACCTCAGAGTGTATGACCCCGCCACCAGCACTTTGAATGTTCGCTGGGACCACGCGGAGGGAAATCCTCGTCAGTACAAGCTCTTCTATGCACCCACAGCAGGTGGTCCAGAGGAACTGGTAATTATTTCCTGTAGGGAAAAGTGTGTATTAGTTTCAACTGTAGATTGCAAAGTGGAGATCAAGAGTTGACCAGTTTACCGTAGCGCCGAAGGAGTTCATGTTCCTTTAGTAGAACTTGACGGAGCGTAGTAGGTTAGTGCCTTAGAGCCTGGGTGATGGGGGCTTTCGGGGGATTGGGGCTGGGGGATCAAATCATTCCAGGGACTTTTCAAGAAGGAGCCTAGGATGTGTGCAAAGAAGTCTTCATCAACTCTTATAACAGTTTGTATGGGGGCACATCCTTAGTCCCAATATTACAGAACCTGCTTCTTGACTTTGTCTTGAGTTAATACTTTGAGTATTTTATTGTTCAAAGTATCACTTCTTGTACAAGTTTTTCAGCTCAAGTACTTTACGTTTTATTAAAATCTTTAGGTGCCAATCCCTGGGAATACCAATTATGCCATTCTTAGGAATCTGCAGCCGGATACCCCGTACACTGTTACAGTGGTTCCCGTTTATCCTGAGGGCGACGGAGGGCGTACATCAGACACCGGAAGGACATGTAAGTGAGAAGGCAGAAAAATTTAGCTTTTTCATGATGCATTTTGCTTTTTAGTATAAAGACCATATAGGCCTGTTAAAGACAATTTGGAAAATTCATAATGATAGCATGAAAATGTAACAGTTACCCATAGTTTACCTCCAGCCCCCACCAATTGTTAATATTTTAGTGTATGAAATTGAAAAATTATGATATTCTTCTTCTAAAATGGTAACTTCAGGATTTATAAGTGTATACACAGTTATCAGTATTCTCTGTCACTGACAAAAGTTCATGAGCTTTGCTATGTGCTTGGTAAATCCGTGTGAAGCAGTGTGTTGTCATTGGCTTTCAGTCTTAGTTGCTGAAATCTGTTCATCACGTTACTTGATTTTACATGTCTCTGGTTTGCTGACGAAGTGCTTTCTGGAGTTGAAAATTTGTGTGCTTTTATTTGCTATTAACATCTTGAGAAACCAGTTTATAGTGGTTTTACAATTCTTTGTAGTATCATTTAAAGGTTTTGGTGCATACCTATAAATATTTTTTTGGCTTAAAAATATACGTGCTGATGGCTAAAAGAAAGCAAGTGTGGATGACTTCTTTTGGCAAAAGAGTCGTCGTCTAGAAAGATAATGTTATTGGAGTTTGGGATTAATACGTGGATTTAATTTGCATGGTTTTCTAAGTCCCTGTTGGGGCAGTTAATTGAGAACTGAGTGTACCTTTGATTTTTCCCTACGTTTGCCTTTTCTTTGAATCACAGAAGACATTTAGTATCTATATGTTGAATGAGAAGCAACGACTGAAACTAGTAACCTAGCTGCCGGAGTTAGATGGGCGTCCTCGGTGCTGTCAGTTTTCACTTAGAGGCAGAGACGGTAGAATCCTCTTGTCTCTTTCTCCATGACCTGTGCTGGAAAACAGAAGCTGCTTTTCCAGTTTCTTGCCCTCACCCTCGTCCCTTGTCCTTTTACAGCCAACCCAGTACTATTACTCTTACTTCCTTGTTTTTATTGGCACCAACTTAGCTTCTGTAGAGACCAAGGCCCTAGTTGGCTCAGTTTGGCTAAATTTGAATTTGGAGAGTTTTCACCTGCTTTTGTGTGAAGATAATTCAAGGTGTAAGGAGGCCATTATTCTATCCTTCTAGAGTGGATGTTCGGGAGAAGTGATAACAAGAGCTCAACATATATAAATAGACACAGGAAATATGAGTTGGCTTTTCTTTCCTCAGTGGTGAGAGGACTGGCCAGAAATGTCCAAGTGTACAATCCGACGCCTAACAGCCTGGACGTTCGCTGGGACCCTGCCCCCGGGCCAGTGCAGCAGTATCGCATTGTGTATTCTCCCCTGGCTGGCACGAGACCCTCGGAAACTGTAAGTAATGCTGTCATCTTAGAGCTGGCAGAAGAATTTTGCAGATTTTTTTTATGGCGCCTCCTACTGTAGTTGTTGGCACAGGACAGTAGATGAGTTGGTGTGGCACTGGGTCGCGTGTACACTCATTTCCTGATGAACTTAGTCTCATTTTGTGTCCTGCTTGGCAGCCTGTGAGAATGCAGGCCACAAACATGCCCGTGTACAACACTTAAGTGATTGCTTTTGATGAATTAAATCATAGGTGTGTTAACTGTAGGGCTAATTAGCAAAAATGAATTTGGGAAAAATGCAAATTAGCTATGGGCTTTCATTGTAACACCCACGTCTTTGTTAGGAACCTACCTGAAAGTGTACTTTCAATGGCTCTTAATAGATTGCCCAATCTATCTTAGTACTATTTGGTTTTCTAAGTAGGTTAATAATATAGAGATCAGAGATTACTAATTTGAGTAGGGACAGTATCAGAACAGCTGAGGGAAAGTAAATTTACAAGACTTTACAAAAAGAAGCAAGGGGCGTGAACAAAGGTAAAACACATGATGAGCCTGTCTGCATGTTGAGTTGCATCCTTGTGTGTGGCCGGACGTGTTCAGACAACACTGCCCTTACCCATCGCATGGAGTAGCTCTCTATTTTAATAGAAAATCTCTCCCCTACAAGTGTATCTTATGTGTCTCTAACATTTGGGATGCTTTGGGTCACTATCGTAAGTCCTGGATGTTGTATTTGAGAACCTTCTCAAGGAACCTAAATGGGAGGTGGTTGAGGTTGCTAAGGGTCAAGTGTGAGCTCACAGTTTTTGGAGAGGGCATTTCTGAGGTTAAATTGCATCTAACACTGTGGCCTGGGCAGATGTCATAGGCAGCACAAAGGTTGGCTCCTGCCGTGTCTGAGCTCAGCCATTTACTACAAACATTATTATGCTGATTAATAGAAGAGTCCGTAAGCATTTGGGTTGTAGTCAGGCAAAATTTGGCATGTCCTCCCCTCCAGATTGTGGTGCCAGGAAACACCCGCACGGTGCACTTGGAGCGACTGATTCCAGACACACCCTATTCTGTGAACATCATTGCCCTCTACTCGGACGGAGAGGGGAATCCCAGCCCTGCCCAGGGCCAAACACGTGAGGCTGAAACCCTTCCCACCCAGTTCCCTTGGGACTCAGTGAGGAAGGCTGGACAGGTGGGTGGTGAGGGAGGGGTGCTGAGAGCTGCCTCCACCTTGCGTGGGTGAGGGGAGGCCTGGCGCCCATGTCTGCCAGGTTCCCCGAGTTCACTTTCAGGCTGAAGGCCGTCTGGGCTGAGTGAGTGTCATTGGGCCATTTTCTCATCTGGGATCTGAGTTAAGGAGAGGTTCCTCCCCTTCTTCTGCCCTGTGGTGGGTCTTCTCACCAACAGGGCACTTTTGAAACATGATGGTTCAGCCTCTGTGTTTCATTCCACAGCAAGTGGTTAGAGTAGCTGAAATCTCTTTCTCTCCCAGTCTGTACGTTTAAGTTCCAACCTAGTCTTTGTCCTGGAACGTTCAGCATGTAACTGTAGCTCTGAATGGAGCACTTTCTACTGTTTACGGGTGCACGTGAGAACTGTAGGAGGTGTGGATTTTATCACAAGGGAGTAAACATCCCAATGAGAGGTGAAATCTCTGGGTGCAGTGACTCTGACCTGGTTACAGTTCTTTTATACCCCTCCCTCCACCCCCATGTCCCCCTGCTCACAGACGAGCCACTAACTCTATTGTGTTGATTTGTTTAGTACCACGCAGTGGGCCGAGGAATATGAGAGTCTTTGGGGAGACAACCAACAGCCTCTCCGTAGCCTGGGATCACGCTGATGGGCCAGTTCAGCAGTACAGGATCATTTATTCTCCCACCATTGGTGACCCGATTGATGAATATGTGAGTCGGCTATGCGTTGATTTGAGCATTTTGTAACCTCTTGCCTGATTGGAGGGTGAAATGAAGCTTTTTTTCTTTAGGAAGTGCTGTGATGACAGCTGAGCTCTTGACTCTTGCGTGACAGTCACATTTTATACGACTTTCTCTGACTGGGTATTGAGGCCCTCTGAATGTGCCTAGCATGGCCTTCCCCACCACAGTCAGTGCCTTTGGGATCATTTCTTTTCTAAAGACAGGCTGAAAAATGGTCTTGTCATAAAAATGCATATTTTTAACCATCTCATTATACCATAGGAACTGAGTCTGGTGAAACATGATACCTATTATTCTGAGCTACCTAAATTAATGTTCAAATGAGGTGACTATGTAAACTTTAACTTTTCTTTAACTATAATTCCTCTACAGGGTCTCCCTTCAATACTCCAGTGCTCATCAATCTCTTTTGTCTAAATGTAACATTTTGGGGTGCATTTTCGTTTTGGAATATACATATTCTCCTATTAGCTTCAAACTTTTTGAGTGTCATATATTATCACTCTAAAGCAGGTTCAGGTTGCTTGGAGCTTCCTTGTAGCCCTCACTATGTATATCAATCTATTATGGATGGAAGAACTCCCTACTTTCTTTAAAGTTTAGTGATGAGCTGATGTGATCATTTAGTGGAAGATCACACAGAATGCTGATCGCAAGTCCTTTAGGTCTGTGGTTTGCAGCCGTTTTGCCACACACATCCTGTTTGTTCTCCCTTCATTATCCCCATGTTATAAAATGTTGTCTACTTGAACTTGATAGATTAAGCTTTAATTCAAGCCCCTGTTTTTATTAATCAGAAACACATGTAACTGTCAATTCAAGTTTCTGATCAAACTGAGATAAGCAGTGTTACCACAGTTAGTTCCCAAAGCAGAGACGCTCATGCTTCTGTGTTTGTTCAGCCTAGCCATGGACAAATAGGCAATTTCCCGTCACTTTCTGAAAATAGTAAAAATGTAATTCTCACCGTGCCCTCCCAGTTCACCATTTGGAATCAGGGGATTCCACGCTGGAATTTGCTGGTGTAAGTGACCCTGGTTGTTTGTCAAAGCAAAGCATAGGGTTGGAGGAGGGATTGAGAGATCTGTCTGGTTCGTTTCCTCTTCATGGATGCAATTGATTGTATTTTCATTTCCTCTTCTCCACCTTTTTCACTTGATTAGTATCAGCCAAACTGACATTCTTGAGGACAGACACTGAGTCTGCTTTTGCTCCCCAGTGTGTTCCCAGCAGCTGGTACCACACCTGGCACATATTTGCAGAAAGAGCACTAGGCAACTGACACATGGATGAGGGGGAGCAGAGGTGCCTGCTGCCAAGCACAGTGGTGCTCCATCCCGTGTGTTGAGGTGTTGGACCAGTTACTGCCTTTCATCCTCACAGCTTCCTTCCCAGATGAGATACTGAGCCACAAGGCCAGGAAGTGTCTGATCTGAGATTTGAGCTGAGATCTGCCTGACTCTAAAACTACTCCCTTTGCTGCCCAGCAGCAGTGCAGACAATCTGCTCTGCCGTGAGCATTGTGCAACGGAAAGGAACTATGAAGAAAATGTTGTTGTTTATGGGAATACATAAAACCATGTTGTCTACTGATCTGGAAGTCCTCTAGCTGATAATAACTTTAGAATTTAACCTGCAGACCACTGTCCCGGGCAGAAGAAACAATGTAATACTACAGCCCCTGCAACCCGATACCCCATATAAAATCACTGTTATTGCTGTTGATGAAGATGGAGATGGTGGCCATTTGACAGGAAATGGAAGAACAGGTGAGTGTCTTATACCTTTTATAATCTTTCAAGTTTGTCGTATTTGAGTGCATACATCTCACACATTATCTTAATACTGAATTAACGTTGGTACGGGATATTGAATTTTGTCAAAATGATATGAGAGCAGAATGTTTTAACTTTTTAAAAGTCCACCAAAAAAAAAAAAAACCTGAGACAAAAATCTGCATGTTTTGCTTTGCTTGAGTTAGTTTTATTTCTTCTTTCGAAAACTATTGCATGGTCTCTGAGTAATGTTTTACTCTGCGTGGTATCAGTTAATAAGGCTCTCGCTGTTAACTCAGTCAATTAAATGTCAGCAAAAAATACCCCATCACAATGGAATCTTAAAGTCATTCAAAAAGAATCTTCAAAGTCATGAAAAAGAAGCAAGATGATTAGCAATCATCTTCTGTCTTTACAAATTTAGCTTTCAAAAAAAATATTTTCTTTCTTGTACTAAGTCATTTACAAGGAATCACTAGGGTTCATGCCCCTTTTCTAATCTACACTGATGGCAGTTTCTTATGGTTTAGATTAAAGTCTTCACTTTGGTTGCTGGAATCACCCTAGGAGATTTAAAAATGCTTCTGCCTGGGTGCCACCTCCAGAGATACTGATGTAAGTGGTCTGAGATGTGGCCTGGACCTGTTCTAATGTGCAACCAGAGTTGAACGTAAAGACAGGCTGGGCCATAGGTCTGCTGAGTTCCGTTATTGGAATATATTGGTATTACTTTTTCTTCCAATCCAAGAGCATGGGATATCTTTCCATTTTTTAAAATCATCTTTAATTTCTTTAATCAGTGCTTTGTAGTTCTTCCTGTATAAGTCTTTCACCTCCTACATCAGATTTATTCCTAAGTATTTTATTGTTTTGGATGCAGTTTTAAAAGGGGTTATTTCTTTACTTTCTCTTCCTGCTAATTCATTGTTAGTGTAAAAAAATGCAACTGATTTTTGTATGTTAACCTTGTATCCTGCTACCTTGCCAAATTCTTTTATCAGGTTTAGTAGTTTTTGTGTGGAGCTTTTAAGGTTTTCTATATATAGTATCATGTCACCTGCATATAGTGACAATTTCTTCTCTTCCAATTTGGATCCCTTTTATTTCTTTTTCTTGCCTGATTGCTGTGGCTAGGACTTCCAAGACTATGTTGAATAGAAGCGGTGAGAGTGGGCAGCCTTGTCTTGTTCCAGATTTTAGTGGGAAGTCTTTCAGTTTTTCACCATTGAGTACTATGCTGGCTGTAGGTTTGTCATAAATAGCTTTCATTAGGTTGAGATATGTTCCCTCTATACCCACTTTCGTAAGGGTTTTTATCATAAATGGGTGTTGAATTTTATCAAATGCTTTTTCTGTGTCTATTGAGATGATCATGTGGTTTTTGTCCTTTCTTTTGTTGATGTGGTGTATCACATTGATTGATTTGCAAATGTTGAACCATCCTTGTGTCTCTGGGATGAATCCAACTTGATCATGGTGTATGATCTTTTTTTATGTGCTTTTGGATTCTATTTGCTAACATTTTGTTGAGGATTTTTGTATTTATGTTCATCAGTGATATTGGCCTGTAATTTTCTTTTTTTAATAGTGCCTTTGTCTGATTGTGGTATCAGGATGACGGTGGCTTCATAGAATGAGTGTCGGAGTACTTTAATCTTTTGGAAGAGTTTAAAAAGAACCAGTGTGAGTTCTTCTTTGTATGTTTGGTAGAATTCCCCAGTGAAGCCATCTGGTCTTGGACTTTTGTTTGCAGGGAGGTTTTTTTTATTGCTAATTCTATTTCATTTCTGGTGATCAGTCTGCTCAAGTGGTCTATTACTTCTTGATTCAGTCTTGGTGGACTGTGTGTTTCTGGAAACTTGTCCATTTCTTCTGGGTTGTCCAATTTGTTTCCATATAGTTGTTCATAGTATTCTCTTACGGTTTTTTTGTATTTCTGTGGTATTGGTTTAATTTCTCCATTTTCCTTTCTTATTCTGTTTATTTGTGTTCTCTCTTTTCTTCTTGGTGAGCCTGGCCAGAAGTCTGTCAATCTTCTTTACTCTTTCAAAAAATCGTGTCTTGGTTTAATTGATTTTTTCTATTGTTTTTGGTATTACCTTTTCGATTTCCTTGCTACACTTATTTGCCCAAACTCTTTATGTACTTAAATGATGTTGACAATATTACAGAATTTGGGAGAGGGTTCACTGGGAAGCTCCTTAGAGAAAAGCAGAACTAGAATGTTTCAGCTCAGTCTCTCAAGGGCAGGAATTTGTATATTTATTGACGTCTGTTGTCTACAGGACTGAGTCAACAGAGATTCAGTCTAGCCACGCAAGATGATTTTAATCTAGGAACTACCCATTTTCACTTTTCCTTTCAGTTTTACAATATATTTTGGTACTTTTCTGGAGGAAATGACATCTTTCAGAATTTTGTGCTTAGTCAAAGTATGTAAAAAAATCTCTACTAGATCTTGAATTCTCCAAGAAGGATCAAAGCCGCTTCTAGATCCTCTTATGAAAAAGTTTTTTGAAGTTGAATTCCTTATTTGTGTAATGCTATGAATAATAACTCAGCAGCTGACTAACATGCAACCTAACAGTAATGCTCTAACTGGGATGGAGTGGGGCACTGTTCTGGAGCTTGGAGGATTTTCTCTAGGTCATGTTGGTAGAGGATAAATAGTGCTGGCAGAGAACATCATTTTGGTCACTAGCTAACTGTGTGGTCTTGGGCAAATCATATCTTATTAATGTGATATGGTGGTTGGATGTGATAGTCTCTAAATTGCTTTTTGGCTCTGACAATCTGTAATCTATAGCATTCTAAAAAGGGTATGAGGTCTTTTTCTATTTTCTATCATTCTGCATCACATAACATACAAGCTCTGGAAATCACCGGTTCCTAAGTCCATTTGATCCGCTGTTTGAATTTGGAAAACTACTGAGCTTTCTGTCGAACATTTCAATGCCTTTTAATTGTTTTCTGATTCAGGACATTATGAGATATTATTAATTTGCTGTCATGGGGCAGCACTGTCAGTACTCACGGCAACACTCATAAAGTTTTGTGCTCTCCTTGTTTGTCAATAAAAGGTCAGTAATGTGTGCCAATCTTTGTTTTCAGTGGGATTACTTCCTCCTCAGAACATACACATCTCAGATGAATGGTATACAAGATTCAGGGTGTCCTGGGATCCTTCACCCTCTCCTGTTCTTGGATATAAAATTGTGTATAAGCCAGTGGGTAAGAAGGCACCTTTATCATCGTAGAAACGCACTGGGGGGTATTTGTGTGTGAGGGTGTTCTTTATTGCTTCCCCATGAGATTCTCCTGACAGTTCTGTTAGTACATCAAGTCCTCTCTGATCAGAGATAGTGCTTCTGGAAATAGTATTGAAGCCAATGGTCTAAAGCACTGTTGTTACTGTGGATGTAGATGCAACTCCCATTCATTTGCATGACTAAAAAGCTTGATTTGATTCATAAAATTGGGCAAATTAAAACTGTGTTCAGACAACCTATACCGTATTATGATTTTGAAATAATGCATATTTAATAAATATAAACATCTGCATTTTTCACACTATGTCAAGGTATCATTCTATTTTGGGTATATGCATTGTAGTTTATTCATGACAGGCTTGCTTTCAATTTCCCATTTCACCCAAATGGTCATCACCTCTATAAAATTATTTGCCATCTTGGTTTCTATGTTCTATTTGTTTAGCAAAATTGAAGAAAAATGCTCTTTGTATTACATTTGCTGGGGGTATCTTCCATGCACCCAGGAAGTGTGTGAACAAGAGAAAAATAAAGGAGAGAAGGCAGGAGTAAGGATATGTGAGCCTGTGGATGAAATGGAGAGAGAACTTAAAGGTGGAGGACTTTCAGTAACCACACTGCATGGAACGGGGTGCATGACAGATGGTCTTAAATCATCTCTACAGCAGAAAAATGTTAATTGAGCACCTAAAATGTCCAAAGCACTATGCTGGCAAAGTAGGGCTTAGAGAAGAGGCTTGAGAGTCTAGGCTAGTTGACTGTGGGGTGATTTATATTAAAGGAACATTAATTACACACCTGCTGCACTGCAGGTAGTGTGCTCTGCTTTGAGAATAAGAGAGAAAGGACTGAGTCTCTGCTCACAGTTTGATATTCACCATATAATGCATCAAGTGGATAAGAGGCTATGGAATTAATGGTGTTCATACTATCCTTTGAGTGTATATTAAGATATTTGATTTTAAGAAAAATTTGAGACTAAAGATGGCACATTTCTACATATTTTTGTGATTGTTATTAAAGGTTCCAATGAGCCCATGGAAGTCTTTGTTGGAGAAGTGACATCATACACGTTACACAATCTCAACCCCAGCACCATCTATGACGTGAACGTTTATGCCCAGTATGATTCCGGACTCAGTGTCCCTCTGACGGATCAAGGCACTACATGTGAGTCACGCAGCTTCTGTGGTTGTAAGAAAAAGTGTAGTACAAATGATGAGGTCAGGCTTTCTTCTTAACATGCGCATGTCTCCTCAGCCTTGAGTAGGTAACCCTTTTGTGTCCAGCTAAACAAGTGCTTAAGTAATATAATTGAGTATACAAAAAATGTATATGATATGTTTATTTCATATAAAATATATTCTGAATTTTGAAAGGTAAAAATGATAGACATTATGGTTTCATCCACAAATGATCTATAAGATTAGAGTTTGGATGCTCTGTGGTTCTTCTTGACATTTGATGTTAAATATATATTACCCAAATGCATTGAATGAATTGAAAGTTTTCACAGAAGTGCCATGATTACTGGTTTAGCCCATAAATAGATTTTTGTCGCCAAGTGCTTTAATAACTATTTAAGGACTTAGCAGATAGCCTTTCAGAAAAATTTCTTATTTTTCATGAGACATATTTGACTTTCATAGTGTTGAGAGGGACTACAGGTAGACCTTATTTTATTGCACTTGGCTTTACTGAGCCTTACAGATGCTGTGTTTTTTATAAACTGAAAGTTTGTGGCAACCCTGCATGAAGCAAGTCTACTGGTGTCATTTTTCCAACAACATTTGCTCACTCTGTGTCTCTGTGTCACATTTTGGTAATCCTCCCAATATATCAAACTTTTTCGCTGTTACTTTAATTGTTATGGTGATCTGAGATCAATGATCTTTGATGTTACTATTGCAAAAAATTACAAATGGCTGAAGGCTTAGATGATAGCATTTTTTAGCAGAAAAGAATTTTTAATTAAGATATGTACATTGTCTTAGACATAATGCTATTATTGCACACTTAAAAGACTACAGTATAGTAAGAACACAACATTTGTATGCAGTAAGAAAACAAAAAAAAGCATGTGTCTTGCTTTATTGTGATATTTACTTTATTGTGGTGGCCTGGAACCAAACCTGCAATATCTTCGAGGGATGAAGAATTTGGATCTGCAGGTGGAATTTCCTTCTCTAGAAAATCATTGATAGAAAGGGAGGTCTGTTTGTGCTGTGCAGGTTTTCATGTATGTTTCTTACAAGGAAACAAAGTAAGACTTCAGACATCTTTTTTCAGCCACAGTTTTAGAATTGCGTTATGATTGAAAGTATGCTTTCTTTCTTTCTTTCTTTCTTTCGTAGTATATTTAAACGTGACAGACCTGAAAACTTACCAGGTCGGGTGGGATACGTTCTGTGTTAGATGGTCACCTCACCGGGCAGCCACTTCCTACCGGCTGAAACTAAGCCCTGCAGATGGTACGTGTGCAAAAAAACCAAAACAACAAACAAACAAACAAAACTGGAGCCCATGATAGCAACATTTTAAATTTCAGTAAAGGAGATGTCATTTTGTTTGTAAAATGATATGTAGAAGTGTCTTTACATAGAATTAATGATGACACTGGTGTTCTCCTTTGTCGTTCTAATCAGGAACCAGAGGACAAGAAATTACAGTGCGTGGATCAGAAACCAGTCACTGCTTCACTGGCCTTTCACCAGATGCCGATTACGGCGTCACTGTTTTTGTGCAGACACCAAATCTTGAGGGACCAGGTGTCTCTGTCAAAGAACATACTAGTAAGTTTCTGAGTGTTCTGGAGCGTCTCCATAAGTCTTCAGAATAGGATCCTCTATGTGTGCGAGATGTCAGTGACTTCTGTGTGGGCACTTCTCCTTACTGAGTGGCAACGACGATGTGACAGCAGGGTTTTGGGGTGGAGTCTGTGGCTGGTTTAGGACCTTCATCTG
This sequence comes from Camelus ferus, assembly GCF_009834535.1. Taxonomy (NCBI): domain Eukaryota; kingdom Metazoa; phylum Chordata; class Mammalia; order Artiodactyla; family Camelidae; genus Camelus; species Camelus ferus. The sequence goes on along the minus strand of NC_045703.1, from coordinate 15,539,746 downwards.
CAGCAAATCTGTGCCGCCTCTGTTGGTGTAATTTTAAGGAAAGACCTAGGAGAGAGGGCTGGCTCTAGCTGACAGAGAGAAGGTGAATGTGTGTCTGTGTTAGTGACCTTTGCTCATTTGATTCTATCTGAAGGTCTTACGTTCTCCCTTTGAATCTGGGCTTCACTTCCTGCAGCTGTGGTCAGCGTTGAGGGGCCACCCATGGTACCAACTTTGGATAAAACAGAATTCCCAGTGTGTCAGTGCCACTGAGACTAGATTTGTTTTTGAGGACTTAAATGGCTCTTAAAATTTACTTTCTGTGTTATGAAATGTGCACATGTGTTTTTCTCATTATTATTATTATTTTAAATTCTAGCCTTAAAACCAACAGAGGCCCCTACAGAGCCACCCACACCTCCTCCCCCTCCCACAATTCCACCAGCCCGGGAAGGTAAGTACAAGCCGTTAGGCAACACATTCAGTTGATAGGGATTGAGAGTATTCTTATTTATGCAGCCCATACATAATTTACAGCTGATATAAAACACTTCTGATTTATTATTCCTGCTAAAGCGTTTTTAGATTAAAGGAGAAGATTACCAGTAATTTGTTCTTTTCCCCTCCAGGCACATTTCAGCATGAATAAAATCAGTCATAAACTACTCCAGCTCTCCAGCTGGAACTCTGTTTCCTCAGTTTTGCAGATGAAGGTCTAGCGATACCTTACATAATCCGTAGTCACGTGGTGGGCATTTCTTTCCGCTGGCTGCTGGCATCAACAGGCACTGGGAACCTTTTGGGCTAAATTTGCAGTGTAACCCCTGGAGCTTTGGAATTCCTGGCTTCTGACCTGAGAAGTGCCCTGGATTACACAAAGCTAAAAAATTTCCATTCACCGAAGTTTGAAACATAACTGTCACTCGCAGTGAACTGGTAAAAGGACATGTGCTGAGCTATTAAGACTGGTCTCTCAGTAATTTGGGGAAATTCTCAGTGCTTCATGAAATTTAGTTTAAGCTAATTAACCACTAGTTTATTCTTCTGCCACGTTGTTTCCAGTATTTAACTGAAAGCATTTCAGACTTTAGAAGTATTTTTCTTTTATCTGAGAAGGCTCTAGAATGCTATGACCTCATCAAATTTATTGAAGAAGTCAAATTAAAAATTAAAAGTGTATTATTATAGGATAAAAGAGTAATGGGTTTCTTTAAATTAGATGGTTGAAAGGAATTCAGTAAATAATTTTGGCTTTAAAACATGTTAATTTTTTTTTCTCAATAGATTTTATTTTTTAGAGCAGTTTTAAGCTCACAGCAAAATTGAGCTGAAAGTGCACAGAGACCCCATATGAGCCCTGCCCCCTGCCCCACAGCCCCCCCGCCCCCAATAGCAATAGCCCCCACCAGAGTGGGACGTGTGTTACGTCCCATGACCCTATTTTAACACATCATTATCACCTAAAGTCTGTATTTACATCAGGGTTCATTCTTGGTGTTGTACATTCTACATGTTAAATTTTTATACACTAAAATGTTCTTACATTTTTATTTTCAGATTTTTTTTTCAGTCTTCAAGTCTGAAGATTCAAATTAAAGATATTTATTTTATTCCATCCCTTACCTCCCTCCATATGATTCTAGTGGCCTATGTTAAAATCAAAAGGGACTTCTTTGCACTAGATTTTTTTTCCATATTGAGTCTTTTTTTTTTTTTTCCTTAATTGAAGTACAGTCACTTATAGTGTATCAATTTCTAGGGTAAAGCACAATGTCCCAGTCATGCATATACATACATGCATTCGTCTTCATATCAGATCTTTGATAATTGTATACAAAATCTCCAAACCCACTGATGACTGTTCTGAAGTTCTGGCCATTATTGTTTTTCATTTGCTTTCCTTCTTATTTACTGTTTGAAGCTACTGGAAGAATTCCAGGAGAAGAGAGCATATGTTTGCCTAGTTGGTCTAAGCAGGTGGAGTAATTCCAGAGCAGAAATTGGGGGCCACCTAGAGTAGCTCTTCTCAGACTTTACTGTGCGTGTGAATCATCTGGCATCTTGTTACTGCTGATTCTGATTCAGCGAGTCCAGGGTGGGGCCCAGGACTCCGCATTTCTGTGAAGCTCCCAGGCGATGCTGTTGCTGCCAAACCACCCTGGGAGTAGCAAGATGTTAGACTACATTTCTTAGTTGTGTATTTTCACTTGAATGAAAGAATTCATCAGATTTGGGGCTCCCTTTGTGTTTTTTCCCCCAGTCTGCAAAGGGGCCAAGGCAGACATTGTGTTCTTGACTGATGCTTCCTGGAGTATCGGGGATGACAATTTTAACAAAGTTGTAAAATTCATCTTCAACACTGTGGGCGCCTTTGATGAAATCAGTCCTGCTGGAATTCAGGTGGGTATCACTTCACAGGTGGTTATTCATCTGTCATGTCTTGCTGTTTCCTTCGAACTTCTCTTTTTATGTCAAAAGAGTTTTCAGTATGAACTCCGTTTTGACTTTTGTTATTTGCTGTTTTCTTTTTACATGTATTTTGGGGAAGGAGTTGGTTGTAAATGAAAAATAAATAGAAAATTGATTCCTCTAGGTATTCTCTTGGCTAGATGATATTCCTGCTGAAGAATTTAGGGAATTCTGACTCTAACTTCCTGCTTGAAACTTCCGACATGATCCAGTTCCATAAAAGGTCATCTGATGTGCTGGAAATTAAATGCACTGTGATTGCCTCACTCTGTTAAGTCAGATCAGTGATGAGTAGTGATTGGAGTGGGTTGTGGAGCCCCGCTGTCATCCTCTGTCATGACAGTGCAGATGTTACCTTGGCCAGAAGAATGGTCATTGTTGGCTCCACGGAAATTTCGTTTGTTTTCCTGTAGTGATAACTACCAGTTACCTTGCTTGGGAATCACTCCATATTTGTTTGTTTTACTAGAGTGGGAACTTAGAGAAATTTATCCTTCCATGAGACACTTCAAAGAGTAAATGCTCACTTATGCTCTGACCCACCTGTAAGTCTGAGAATCGACTCGTCCACTTCCAACTGACCCGTGGACTGAGCAGGGTCAGTGGCCCTGTTACTGCTTCTTGGATTCTGCAACCTTGAAGACCCACTTGAAAGTCTACCTTTTCTGAGAAGCTTCCTTGATAGTTTTAGGCATTGCAGACTCCCGAAGGGTTGTCTCTATGTTGCTGTCGTCGCCTGTGTCACTTTATGTGGTCATTACTTATGTGATTCTCTCCTGTCTAATTCGTTGGCTCCTTAAGGCAACAGACTGTACTGTATTAACTTTTTTTTTGAATTCTATTCTTTCCTTCTCCATTCCTCTCGGTGAATTTTATTCTTTATTTTGGCAGTTTGTCTCTCTTGATGGTGACATTTTAGAAATAATATGAAAATAAGAGATTTGGACATAAACCATAACTGATTTCATAAAGAAATCATGTCTTTTACAGAATAGGGCTTTATGGAATGTATTAAATTTCAAATCCCCAAATAATCCTACGGATGTTCTTCCAAAACCCAAGAAGAGTAAAACGTCAGGCTAGTTATACTCTTAACTTAATGTGTAAATACTATGCCATTAAAAAAATCCTTTTAGAAATTCAGATTTTTAATAAGAAATAAAAAAACTACTATATTTTAATAACTTCTATGTGCCAGCCGCTTGTATACATGACTCTTACTCCTTAAAGTGATGGTGGAAAGTAAGTATAATTATCTCCATTTTACTGATTGAAAAAAAAAAAAAAAAAGAAAGCCCAGAGATGTTGGGAACTTGGCCAATGTCACAAAGCTATTAATTGGCAGAGCTGGGATTTGAACCCATTGAATCTTGAGTATAAAGCCTGTATTCTTTCCACTAAATCACGCTGCCATGAAATTTGTGATGAGTTCTGATTATCACACGGGTGACATTTAAAAATTACCATGAAGAAGAGATGTAGTCAGTGGGAAGGAGCAGTTGACTGAGAACTAACTGCTTAGCCAACACTTGTACTGAAGGTGGGACATTCTCATTTCTAATCCTGGAACCTCCCTGCTCTCCAGCTTTACCCATCCCCTCTTACATCCAAGAGAATGCATACAGTGCATTTACATTATTAATATCAATTACTGACATTTTCACTGAAGATCAGAAATTAGAGAATTGAACGAGACAACAGTAGTGGAGGTTACAGTATTAGCTATAAGGAGCTTATAATATCCCGTCAGGTCTAATACACTTCTTTTGCTCAATCGGCAGCTGGAAGAATCACTTGAAAATTGAAACATTAAAAGAGACGACTTACCCTCACCACCAAACCACATTTCCTTTCAGGTCTCATTTGTGCAGTACAGTGACGAGGTCAAGTCTGAGTTTAAGCTGAACACATACAACGACAAGGCCCTTGCCCTCGGGGCCCTCCAGAACATTCAGTACAGAGGAGGAAACACAAGAACAGGTACCGTTAATCAGCATATACATAGACCTTGACGCTCCAAAGTGTTTGGCGGGGTAGGCTGAGTGTAACATCTCACTCTAACATTCAAATTCTTATCAGTCGGGCATGGCTAATGACATTTGGATAGTTTTCGCTGAATGACATGAAAATGTTCTGTGCCACATTCTACAGGCAAGGCCCTCACATTTATCAAGGAGAAGGTCTTGACCTGGGAGAGCGGTATGAGGAAGAATGTCCCCAAGGTGCTGGTTGTGGTCACAGACGGTCGGTCACAGGATGAAGTCAAGAAGGCGGCTCTGGTCATCCAGCAGTCAGGTGAGCACAGGCAGACATTAGATGCCTAGTGATTGCACTCACTATTTTCAGTTTCAACTGTTCGGGAAAGATTGCAAAACACCAAAATTGCTGAGTCTTCTTTATGGTTCCTGCTTTACTCTGTATTCCAGACCTTTCTAATGTGAGTTTACATTTAATTAGGGAATGGTTTGATAACTGGTCAAAAATGACATGGTGTGTTCTTTGTATAAGACATGCCTCAGGGTCTGTCAAAGAGCAAACTAGATTTCCCTTTAGTGACTGGAAGGCTACAGACAGCAGTAATGAGAGGATCCTCGAGCAGACTTCCCGCCATAGCAGAGATGAACCTTGATGCTGGTTCAGCCCTGTGCAAAGAGAGACTTAAGGTTTGGCACGTCCTGGCAGATGCAGACCCCAGGCAGGCTGCTGGAAGGTTCACTGCAGAGGAGTGGCGAGGCTTCCGGGGGACATCACTGGTGTAGATCTTGATAGCAAAACATCCTGAAAGGCTCCCTGTTACACTGCCCTTCGGATTAGTTATTTAGGATTATTAGAGATGAAACCAGGCCTTTATAGTACTTGCATTATCAACTCCCCCACCCCAGCCCGGGAAAGGTTCAAGGTGGGCTTATTTTAGAATTCTATGCTATGCATGATTTACTGTGGTATAAATTGTACTCATGACATGGAGTCTGTCACCTGCACATACATGGTTCTTTGGCTAAAAGTAGGAGTCATGATTAGTGCAAAGTCTTCGCACAATAGAGATTGTTCTATGCGCTGATCTTTTCTGTAAATTATTTCTGTCATGTTATGTTCTTTGAGCAGATTTTTGCATGTTCTGGGCTCCTAGCTGTGTTAATTTAGGGGTTATCAATGCATGCTCCTCAAGTTACCTTATCTCTTAAATTATGTAACTAATTCCTTATGTAGCCTATTTTTTTTCTCCTGTCAAATTAAGCTTTTTGGAGTTAAAACTTTGTTTATTTGTATTAGCCTAAATAAATGAACACTTATTGCCAGTGGGAGTTGGAGATACCGTTTTGAAAGTAGTCAGAGTACTGACTTTGAGCCTGAGTTTGTTGAGAAAATCAGTTTCAAGAATTCCAAGTTTAAAAATGAGCTCATTGTTGGTGTCTGAGTCACATAAGCTTGAAATGTTAATGTTGCCTAAGAGAACTGCGCAATTAATGGGGATATAAGGACTGTGGATCTGTGGAAGGAAATGTGTACCGTATTAAGTCATTCTGCTATTAAAACGTTCATCTTTTAATTGTTAGGATTTTATTTTAGGACACCCAATTACTTGAATTTTATAAGCCAGAAAATAAGAAGACCCAGAAAAAGTACACATTCATTAAACAGAGTTTATGTCAATTGAAGGAACTTGCTGCCTAAGCTGAGGAAATATGGCATCATTTCTGATAAGATTTTATTTTGAATTGTTTAAACAACAAAGGACAGAAAAAAATGTGTAATTCTTTCTTTAAACTCTGCGCTGCAGGGTTCAGTGTCTTTGTCGTTGGCGTGGCTGATGTCGAGTACAACGAACTTGCCGACATAGCCAGCAAACCGAGCGAGCGGCACGTGTTCATTGTGGATGACTTTGAGTCATTTGAAAAGATAGAGGACAACCTTATCACTTTTGTCTGTGAAACTGCCACATCAAGTAAGTCTTGGTCCACATGGATCCGCAGTCTCGCTGGTTCTGCCAAATAGTCACTTAGTAGACCATTCCCTGTCCTATATGAGATCAAGCCTGTGCATAAATAGATCCTGGGAAACCACTTGAGAACCTGATGAATCATTGCTCCTCTTGAGATCACGCTAACTGTGTGCTTGTCAGAGGTCCATTATTTTTAGCCTTGAAGATGTAATAGTCCTTGTATGGAAATAAAGTGTTTTAAGCTATTCTTTTCCCACCATCCTAATGCCTGTGACATTTGAGAAAACTAACCTTCAGCTTAGAAATGCATTTATAGAAGCATTTCTGTGAGATGAAGGTTTTCCCTATTAGTAATCAATTGGTATTTGTTCTGTCAACATCCGTGCGTCAAGAGAGCTACGAAAAAGCTGTGCACACGCACTCCAGAGAAACTCACTTGGTTCCCATTTGTTCATTTGGATGTAGATTTTTCTTGTTGTACCAGGACCTCAAGTTCAACCTTTAAAATACCATGAAGGACCAAAGATGGATGATTTAAGTCGATTTTTCCTCTTCCCCATCCATGCACTCTGATTCTTACAGTATTAGATTATGGAGACAATTACGTGGCTGCTCTAGACCCCTGATCCCAGGCAGGGTTATGCTTTATAAGTGTTATGTTTTCCCCTAATAAACATTATACTGAGATCTCAGAACTCTGGTTAGAGGCAGCAGTTGTAAACTCCTGTCAGTGCTTTACTGTGAACCTTACGCGGAAGCTCAGAATGGAGCTGGCTGGTGAAAGAGGTCAGAGAGCACAGCTGTTCCTTCCCCTCTTGGGGGTCCTGGATGCAGTCCTCTGCCGCCCCAGCTCCGGGGCCCAGATTGAAGCCCATGGCACACTCGGCACTGTGAGGTATGGTAGCCAGCATGAGCTTCCAGGACTCGGCAGAGAAGAGGGTTGGGTAGCAACAAACTTCTCCTGCCCTTGCATAAATCCCTGCAGAGAGAAGTCCTTTAATCTGTTGACAAATACCTGAAAACTTCCCCCTTGAATTCTGTCTTACTATCCTTAAGAACATTGTAAAATTCCATTTGGACTGGAGAAGCTTCAGAAAACAGTAGTTACACTGGTAAATAGTCTCATTTCTCTTACACATAGAAAATCTACACAAAAATAATGTACAAAATATTTGATCTATGTTATGTTTTATAAATGAGTGACCAGCTTTGTTACTTGGCATATGTACACAGCTGCTTTCTGTGCACTTACTGTGTTTGTATACCTGGTTGGCGAATCGTTCTTAAACAGCACTGTACATTGCAGGTTGCCCTCTGATTTATTTGGACGGCTACACCTCTCCAGGTAAGCAGCCATACTCTTGGGCTCCTTTATTTCAGGATTTAAGCAACAAAATAATTAAGATGGACTCATTTCAATATTTTCTCCTCTTCTCTGATGTGAAGGTTTTAAGATGCTGGAAGCATACAACCTGACAGAAAAGAATTTTGCTTCTGTGCAAGGAGTCTCTTTGGAGTCGGGGTCTTTCCCCAGCTACTCAGCTTACAGGCTTCAGAAGAACGCCTTTGTGAATCAGCCTACAACGTAAGTGCGGCAGCGGAAGGTTCTTTTTCTTGTAATGGGCCGGACACTTTTTTGAGGCTCTTGGAATCCTTGCGGACGTCTTAGAACCCTGGTAATTCAGAACTGTCGGAAGAGTCTTATGGATGACCTGCTTTAGTTTCCTTAAGTACAGTTGGGTTAAGCGCCTCCCACCAGGTCACACAGGAGACGAGGACTCAAGGCTGCTCCCCTCAGACCCAAGGATCTCAGCCTGTTTCTGCAATATTATGGATTACTGATCCTTTTGAATTTAAGGCTAGGATTGTAGTTATGCTTATTCTAAGGGAGGTTGTTATAAACAGGAAGGCAACTTATTGTTTCGAGCATTTCTCCTTTGGTGCAGAGGGACCGGATGGGCTCAGTGCAGAATGCAAACAGGCATTCTTTCCAGTGTTTCTGACTCCGGAAAATGAAATACTTCGTTAGTTTTGCTTGTCCGTGATCAGACAGGCAGCAGTTCGTTTTTATTGGCCGATTGTCTGGCGACTTGTTGGGTAGCTCTAGGTGTTATTTTACTTGATGAAAGTTTGTACCTGGGTCCAAGAACTAAAATATGTATTTTTTATTCATTAGAATCAAAACGCTTTAATGTTGAAAAGTAGGTGTTTGGCAACTTATGGACAGAAAAGAACAAGAAGAAACCAAAGCTTTCAGAAACTGAGGACAGGGTCAGACAAACAATGTCTGAAATTTGAAATGCTCTGGGAAAGCTGACGGAAAATTCAGGCTAAAACCAAACCTAATTTCTTTCAAGGAAGCACAGATTGTATTGTTGTAGTTTGACCGCATTGTGAGTTTCTGACTCTTTTATGGTTAACCACATTGGTTTGAAGTTTTAGGATTGTCAGTGAACCTTAATACCCAGTGTTTAACTCTCAGTCACCTCAAGATTCAGTTCCTACATTTTAACTTAGAACAGTCTACTCTCCTCTCAAGATTCAGAACTTGTGGCTGAAAGAAGCATACATGCAATTAAATTATGATCATTTTTGTTCATAATCACTCTAACCAAACAAGGAGAAAAATGGGCTAGGTGAGAGATGAATTAATATGGAGAAGATAAATTTTTAACATGGATGTTATGAAGACAGTTGGTTTTTTGAACATACAAAAAGCATTGAGTCAGTCTACCCAGAACATATGTTTTTAAGAAGTAGGGTAGCATCATAGTCCAGAAGTCCCAGTGGAGTCATACTAGGACACGGAACCTCAAGAGAAATTCTGTGCTCGCTGTCAAAATTCGTGGAGGAATTGCTTTCATTTCTGTCCAAGAGTTGATTATCAAGGCCTTTTTCCTACCTTCAGGAAGAAAGTATTATTAAATGACCTCAGACAGAAAAATGATTAATTCTACTTCAAAGATTCTCCCAGAACAATGATTGACTCAACTCTATAAGGACACATGGGGCCATGTTTTATGACTCACAGTCTTAGAGCCAAAACCATTTCCTTTTAATTGAATCATATCCTTTTAGCAGCAGTAAACATTTGCACATGTACATGGCCTTAACATTTATTATTGGTTTTGTTTTGGGGAACAGCTGAGCTTCTGGAGATTACTTGATTTATTTGATTCTGAGGGAGGAATTTGGAAGTGTAAAACCTGTTAGAGAGAGGGAGTGAGAAATTAAAACCTTAAATCATCTTACTTCTGATCTCATACCCCTGACATTGGAAATTAAATTTATTTAATAAGATTTATTCTCTTTAAATTATATCCATAGATGGAACATTTATCACTTTAAAATTTTTATCTAATTTTATAATCATCTATGTGTCTAGAAAAATTATTTATTAACAGTAGGATAAAAGACCGTTTGGCAACTTCTGACTTTATCAGATTATAAATAATCTATTACAGCTTACACAATGGGTCTAAGGTTTGTGATTTCGAGGTCATTCCTAAATATTTCCCCTTCTGATACATAACCAGATTATTATAAATGGCTTCTAATACTACCCATGATGAGATTCTAGTCCAAAGACTGAAAATATTCTCTTATTTCTGATGAGAAATCCTTGTTAATTAATTAATTTTGTTTTGTCAAACAGAGAGCTACATCCAAATGGACTCCCTCCTTCATATACAATTATATTATTATTCAGACTTCTCCCAGAAACTCCTAGTGACCCTTTTGCAATTTGGCAAATCACAGACAGAGACTACAAGCCACAAGTTGGGGTGATTGCAGATCGTAAGCATTTTTATCTCATTTTAAGGCACATACATACATATTTTTGATTATGTGTTTTCTGTCCTTCTCTTCTCTCTATAAGAACCTTCTGAATATATTTGTTAGCTGGATATATGCTTTTATGTTTAAAGTTTTAAAAATATAACATATTATTAAATATTCAAATTACATTTTAACTCAAATGAAATGATTGAATTTTTAAGAAATCTCTCCAACAAGAATTATTTGTTAATGCTTTCAATGTAGAGTGTTCACGCATTTGATTTGATGACAATTATGTGTTGATTATAGCTTCGAGCAAGACATTATCATTCTTCAACAAAGATACAAGAGGTGAGGTGCAGACTGTTACATTTGACACAGATGAAGTGAAGACATTATTTTATGGAAGTTTTCATAAGGTAAAAACGTAAGCTAATCTGGTTATTTATAGAAAAAAGTTTATGACTTAAAATTTAAACTAATTTATTTTATTATGTATTAAAATGTCATATTAAGCTGGTGGAAACAACTATGTTTTTAAAAAACAATATGTTAGAGAACTTGATTAATTCTAATAACCATGAGATAACTACTATTAACATTTTGATATATTTTCAATGCTAATACCTTTTCAGAATTTGAATTGTGTGGTATATACAATATTGTATGCCCACCTTTTCTACCTACCCTTTTATTTTGAAACTTTACGTCATTTTGTTTCAAAGGCTTATTTTTTGTGGATTGTATTTAACTGATAAAAATCATTCTTTCTTAGAGCATAGTAAGCTGCCTTCTACTTGCTTGTTTATTGAAAAGTCACACAGTCAAACAAAATCAGTCCAAAAGTTATCATTATCTACCAAAATAATTAAGATAATTGAGATGAATGTTTATGAGATTAACTTTTGCATAAACACACTTAGAGCTTCTCAAAAAAATCTTATTGAAAGTTCTAACATGCATTCTTAGGGGATTATCTATTCTTGTCTTAGGTTTTTTGTATTTTAACATCTGAGTTTAACAGAGACTTTCTATCAGTTTTCTAAAGGATGATTAATTGACAAATAAGCATACAGAAGCTGGCAGCATTAGAAATGAAAAGAACAATCTAGTGGAGGAGGCTTTTTAATGGCAGTTCTTCATTTGCTGGGTGAAGTTAACAGGAGCAGTACCGTCTGTTGCACAAGTGGTCTAAATTTTCTCCAGTATGCCACTCAGAAACTTAGTCCCCATGTACAGAAGACAAGTATTTCCAATTCAATTAATTTCAAGTTAAAATGAAAGAACTTTCCTGTCCTGGGGTAGATTCAGCTGGATTTCTTGCTGATTCTATTCCCGGGAATCTTGGTTTCTTTCCAGAATATTTTTCTTATTCATGAATTGGATTCTTGGTAAGGATGGAAAAGGACTTTCCTCATGGGGCTCAAAGAGGCTTCAATGTGCACATTAGTGAGAAACAAAAAAACAATGATGGAAAAACAAAGATCTCTGAGTATAGTGGCACATTTGCTTAACAATTTATAGGCTTTCATGGTGAAGTGCTGGAAGAGAAATAAGTGCCTTATTGGGAAAGCAAATTCTAGTTTGACAAATATTACTGGCTTCAACTGCTCCTTGTCTTATAATAGACGTTCAATCTGGCAAAGTTCTTATGAACTGTTTTTGGCTCATTGATACACCCATTAGACTTACATTGAGTAACTTGATAAAAAAGACTGTTTTATTTTTCTTCCATACTCGCTGAAGATATTAGAAATTCAATCCTCTACTAACCAACTGATAACCATTTAGGAACTATTATTTTTTTAATTTCCAATTTTCATTGAATGCTTCATTTTACTTGAGCAAAATAAAGCAGTATTTTGCAGAGATCTTTAGTGACAGCCATTACTTATTGCAAATCAAGATAATGATTTTTTGACATTCCCTTATTTATAAAGAGGTAACTGTAGTCTTAGGTTTTACATGATGCCTCTTCTCCTTCTCACAAGCTCTCTTCTCTTCTCCAGTTCTCTACCTTCTTTTTTTGTAATGCCTTCCTTTTTTAGTTTCTCCTTTACTTTTTCACTACACTCTTTTTCCTCCTCCATTCATAGCCCACTCTTTTAACCTACTCTTGTATGTCTCATCAATTCTAGTAACCAAGTTCAATCACTATTGACTACTTACATTCTTTACTGATCTAAGGATCTGAATACCTTCTTTCATTTCCCATCTAACTCGGGAAGTGAAGTTCTTCAGTCTTTGGGAGAAGAACAAGCAGTTCTCTGATAGCAGCTAATTAGTGACTAACATCCAGTGGGCTCTTGCGAGAGAGGGAATAGACTAGGAGACCTTGAGTAGGGAATGGCAGACTACTACTGCTTTTTGAGGATTGTCTTGAAGAATTTTCGGTGTCTCTATTCTGTTGTAACCGATGACATAGACTTAAGTGAGAAATTTCTAATAAGAGGAAAAAGTGGAATAGACGAAAAATAAACATTTTGGGAATGGTAGAGCTTGGGAAGGCAAGGCGTTGACAAGTGTTCTTATTTCTTTTTACTGGTCTGTGGCTAACAATGCTTCACAGTTGCAAAATAGTCCCTGAATGCTTGGGACAATGGTCTACAGATGAATAGCCATGCTGAACTGTAATTATGCATGTGTTTAAAACAATAAAACACACTGAAGACATTGTAGCAAAATATATTTTTAGCATGCGTTTCTTTACAGTTAGGACTGAATGACAAGTGTATCTGGAAAAATTTTGTTTCACAAATTGAAAGTCTTGATTTTGAAATAATTTTTCTGGATACTAGGATTTTTCAAATACTTTGTGGCTAGCTCTGAGACTGTTCATACAAGGGCCAACAAGTAAGTTTTAGGATAATAAATATATTGGGAATATTTATATGATATTCTTCTTGAACTCAGTATTAGATGATTGCCCTGGGAGCATGTACACTTTCTTTATTTTTAGTAAGTCATATATCACTTTGATAGAAAAGCAATATGTAATTCATACTTACCACTTATAGATGCACTAAATTAGGGTTTTAGTGGTGATTCTATGTGGGAAAAATATTTACTGTTTAAAAAAAATCTCTTGAGATTGTCCTTATGCTTACTGACTCAAAGCATTTAAGAGAATTTCTGTTTCTTCACCTGGAGCTAAGCTTTCAAAGTAATCATCAAGGCTTACTGGAGTATTTGGGCTGTGATAAGTGGAAACTATGAAGACAAATATAAAGTCAAAGATCACCTGCAGTCATTCTTTACATTATTGAAATACATACTTTTTATTAATTATCTGTACTAATAAATTTCTTAAGATTCTGAGTGTCATCAAAATCAGACAAAAAAATAAGATTCTTTTCTTATAAGGAAATTGAATCTTGAATCTATTGATTTCCAGAGCTGAATCTTTACAGGAGACATGTTTTAGCTCTTTCCTGTGTTAGGTATCTACATGGTGTGTAAGTTCTTTTCAGCAGGGATTAGGGACTGACAAATTAGAAACTGCATTAAGCAAAATCACTGGAAGGCATTTGAGGCTTCTCAGTCCTGAATATAGTAATATGTTAGTGATTCATCTACTTGTATTTGAATAGTTTGTTTTTTATAATTTATTTTTAATAGCTTTGTAAAATATTGGCTATGTTCCCCATGTTGTACAGTATATCCTTGCAGCTTATTTTATACATCATAGTTTGTACTGCTAAATCCCTTACCTTTATGTTACCCCTCCCTCCTTCCCTCTCCCCACTGGTACCACTAGTTTGTTCTCCGTATCTGTGAGTGGCTTCTTTTTTGCATAGTTATTTATAATTTACAGAGTCATCTCATCTACATAATCTCTGTCCATCTCAAGAAGAATACCTAGTGGGGAAAATAAGAAATTATGCAGATATGTAATAGCTGAAGGAAACTGAAACCCAGAGAGGTTAACTGGTTTTTTGAATTTGATGTCATTAATAAATGACATTGATTGACACTTCAACCTGGTTCTTGGATTTTTAGTCCAGGACTCTTGATTTGGGATGAGAATAACTATAAGAACACATTTTTTTAACTTATGATCTGAAATACGCTGAAGTCAACCAGATTTCCCTGGGTCAAAATTTTGTAATGGAAACAAATGATCTTTTTAGGTTCATATCGTAGTGACCTCAAAAAGTGTTAAGATTTACATCGACTGCTATGAAATTATAGAAAAAGACATCAAGGAAGCCGGAAATATCACAACTGATGGTTATGAAATTCTTGGCAAACTGCTTAAAGGGGAGAGGAAATCAGCCACAGTAAGTAACACATTTTTATTTTTCTTGGTACCTTGTGTTAGGATTGAAATGGCATTTAAAAAAGTAATCAGTGAGGTTTTTTTCCTCTGTGAGTTTTAAATTGTTTAATTTCTTGGTCATATTGAAACACTGGAAAAGTTACATTGAGAAAATATGCTACTGAAAAAACATAGTCATGGGCTTTATTGCTAGAAGCTAAATAGGATGTCAAGGCACCAGAGAACACCGTGTAGTCAACTTGGAACAGAATCAGATTGGAGAGTGCCATATGAATAGATGCCAGGATGATCTGTGAGATCTAAACAAATTCTTTTTGTTGTTGTTGTTGTTCTTTGAAGGTAGAAATTGTTCACACAAATTTGTGTACTCAGGACAGCACGCATTTGTAGACCCCACTGTGACTGTCACAGACCCCGAGCTCCCTCACAGAGGGGTCACATCAGCCTTGGAATGAAGATCAGCCACTGCACTTGCAAGTGTCAGTGGCTCAAGTCTGAGGCAGGGGCTTGCCAACCCTCCTTACACATCTAGCTAGTAATGCAATTTTAAACGTGAGGTTTTCACTGTACCAGGCTAATTAAGTTCATTAATTAAATGTCAGTCAATGATGACATTGTTCTAAAAGCAAAGCTAATATCTTTGGCTTCTATTATTTTAAAAGTTGTATTTGTGGAATTTAGCTTTCTTCCATGGACAGGATTTTGTTCTTCTAGATCTAAATGTAAAATTTTTATTCCACAATGTAGAAACAATTAGTGCAAATTTAATATCATTGCAATTAAAATCCGGACTTTTTATTGAACATTGAATTTGGTATTTAAATAAAAACAATTATATCAGGTTTATAAAAGAATGACTGTATCTAAACAGTCTTTTCCTTTTTATCAGAATATCTGTTTTTCAATATGGAAGATATATATTTGATTGAAATAGTTAAGCTAAAGGTAATCATAAAAATTTCAGTCAACCCTTAGGTAAGAATTTATGAAAAGAAGAGCATCAATTTTAGAATAAGTGAGGAATTTCTTTTTTAATGTTAGTTTTCTACTATGGTGGACTCTTAAAAATTGATTTAAATGTGTATATTCTTCAAATTTAAATCCTTAATTAACTACATACTTAATTCTTTAGTAAAAAGGGAAATTAATGTTCTCTTAAAAAAAAAAAAACGAAATTCAATCAAACATTTCATTTTAGCCGAGGAAGTGAATCAGAAGTGGGAATATCACATGTATTTTGCTTTACTATCTCTTTCTCTTAGACATAAGTTTTTTAATGTTCCTATGAAGTAAGGGTCACATTGCTCTCATTACGTGCACCCTTGAGAGCGTCTGTGTGAGAAGGTGGCAGGGGTTAAAATGTGGCAACGTTAATATGAATGTTTTCCACGCATCTTTAGCTGATGTTGCTGTTGGTTGTTTGCAGTTCCAAATCCAGAATTTTGATATTGTCTGCAGCCCGGTGTGGACCAGTAGAGACCGATGCTGTGATATTCCCTCCAGGGTAAGCAAAACGGGATGGAATTCTGTCGTGGTTTTAGTAGTCCCCCAGGAATAAGAGGTGTGGATGCGGATGGGCTGGGAGAGGAAGTAGCCCACAGCAACTGCATCTCCAGGATGGAGCCAGGGACACCACTGTGTGCGTGCACATCAGCTACCACAGCTCAGGCCAGTGACCCTCCCTCAAAAGTCAGGAATGTACAGGACCACATCTGGAAATTCTCCCTTACAGCCCAGGTGGTTTTGCGTAGTCATGCTGCTGGTGATTAGGTTCTTGTTTCGCCACAGAAAGAATTCAGAGATGAGACAGGGAGGTTAAGAAAGTAAAGTGGGGATTTCTTAACAGATGGATGGCATACTCTTAAGGGGAGAGCGGGCAGGCTCAGGTGAGCAGCTGCCCTAAGTTTCTTTGGCAAGTCGGTTACATTGGGTGTAAAAATGAATGGGCAGAATATCTACTGGGGAGGGAAGGGTCTGGGGTCGTATTCCCTGATTTTCATCCCAACTCCACCTTCCCAAAGGGAGGAGGGATTTTTTTGTCATTATTTAGTCTGGATCAGAAGTGTCATGACGTCGGTGCATGATGGGTACTTCTAATCTGCAAGGTTAATTTTATTGAAATGAGGGCATAGTAAGCAAAAAGTTACATTCAGACACTAGAGAGTCCTACCCGTGCCCACCTTTCTTTGTCTGCCTCCAGGCCACTTGTCACTCCAAAATGTATGCCGCCCTATCAGCCCGGGGGCTCCTGCTTTTCTTTCTCTGCCCAGGGACACCTGTTATTTACACGATATAGGGTTTCCTGCACTTGGCCCGTGCCCCACTTTTTTGCCCAATTTCTGTTTGGCCTGCGTCCCCCTTTCTCTGTTTATATCTGGCTGTCTGCCTGCTCTAATAACCAGAGCAGCCCTGCTGACTCAGTGTTTTTGATAGACCCACTTATTTCAGAGTCTTCCTCTTGCTTGTAAAATACTAGCATTTTCACGAATAAGCCATCACCTCTCTGGCTGTCTAAGACAGTAGAAATATTTCTTTTTTGAGGTGATGGCTTTCCCCCATGATATCTATGTAAGCGAATAGTTACAAAGTTGAATGCTGATGATGGATTTGAAGCTTTTGGCAAACAATGACTGCATACATCCATAGGATAAAGATAAGTATGCATTATTGATTCAACAAATACTTAGTGAGCATCTGTTATCAGCCAGGCACTATTCTTTTTTTTAATTTTAAAAATTCTTACTGAATTGTAGCTGATTTACAATATTATGTTAGGTTCTGGTGTACAGCATAGTGATTCAGTGATACATACATATATATATATATTCTTTTTCAAATTCTTTTTCATTGCAGGTTACTACAAGTCATTGACTATAGTTCCGTGTGCTATACAGTAGGACCTTATCAGCCAGGTGCTAATTTATGTGTTAGAGTTTCAGCAGTGAAAAGTGAATATTCTAGTGAAAGGCAGGGAGAGAGAAGGAATTAACAAGTAGATATATACTGTGTTATGGGGTGAAAAGTCCTAGGATGAAAACAAAACCAGGATACTGGGCTAGATAGCCAGATTCATACCCTCAGCCCTCAGTGGTAAGGTGAGATTTCAGCAGAGACCTTAGTGAAGTGAGGGAACAAACAGGTGGATAATGGAGAAAGAGCATTCCAGTCAGAGGGAACTGAAGTGCAAAGGCCCTGAGGCTACAAGCTGCTCTAAATACCTGAGAAACAGGAAGTGGATGAATGGGCAGGAGTGGAATGAATGGAAGGGAAAAGGGGTAGGAACTGGGGGGGGGGGCAAGGTGGAGGGGGGCTGGTTTGCAGACAATGTAAAGTCTTATAGGCTGTGGAAAGGGTTTTAGATTTTATTCTGAATGAAGTGGGTGTCCATATCTGATATACTTAGCATTTCTCTAACACCAGATTAGAGAAAATTGGATTAAATTACCAATGGTCCTGATGATGCTTTTGTAAACATAAAAGAAACATAACAAGAAAGCAAAACATAAAAGAAAGACATAAAGAAGCAAAGCAAGAGTCAACAGAAAACTACTTGTAATCATAACTAACAATGATTTCTTCAAGGTGGGAAACAGTTCCTTGTGTGTATAAGTGCACATGAGGGAGGGAGTTTTTTGACCCTCAATGTGTAGGTATTTTGAAATTCAGAATTTTGTATTAAATACTAAATTAGAAATCAGAATTTTAGTATTTTGAAATTTAGAATTTTGAAAATTCTTTTCAAAATTTCAGAGAGATGAAGCAAAGTGCCCCGCTTTTCCAAATGCTTGCACGTGTACACAAGACAGCGTCGGACCTCCAGGACCTCCAGGCCCTGCGGTAAGGAACCTGAAATAGTCCTTCCAGTTTTTCCTGTTAAATCTTTGGAGCGATCATCCTTTGGCCAACGTGTAGTGCCTAAGATGTCCAGCCACTTGTATGTTCTTGGATAGGGCAAGCTGAATTGCCCACCATTTTGGTAGTATGTTTTAAGATCTGAAATGGAGTATATCCAGGAGAAAATCTGAACACATTTGAACACGTTTCTCCTGCCATGCAGAAATGAATGCTATCAGCTAGTATTTAAGAGCCGATTCAAGAGAAAACTCTTAAAGATATGAATTTGGGTTTCTCTCTGTAACCCTGTGATTTTGAAATTCCTTACGTCTCCTGAAAGCTCCCTGTACATAGCCATGGTTGAGAGGCTGACCCAAGAACAACTTGTTTAGAGCCTAGGATATGTGTACATTATATAGCGAAGATATCATGAGAATACCTTAGAGGATCATTTACGTATGTGATAATATCATAAACTCTGAATGAAAGTGGTTGGGGTTAGGAATAAATTTGAGTAAGAAGACTGACCAGGTCTATTCATGGGTGGAGGAGGGGGAGACCAAAAAAATGCAACGCAAAACATTGAAGATTGCAGTGACAGATCTCATTAATCAATGTGGAACACTGATTTTATCAATCCAATGTCTGACCTGGGCTGGTTTTTCAGAATAGAAGTGACACCTCCAATTCTATTGACATCATTTATGAAAATGACTAATTAACATAGGAATAGCTCAGAGAGCCCTGAAACACCAAGTTTTACTATAGCTGGGTCATAGAAAATACTGTAAATTGATTTTGGATTAATTACAAACCAGCTCCTCATATACAGAATTAAAAATGTCACTGGAATTACCATCATTAAAAAAAAAGTTAATAGTAACTTACTTAATTCATATTTGCAATCAGAAAGTTATATCCTGGATGTGACTTAGATGTTTTTGAGAAGTAGGTTTTTTTTCTCTAATTGTAAGATAACGTTTTGGATATGACTATCATGTTTATTCCCTCTCTGTTCTGTGGCCTCTGAATTCCTGTTACTAAACTACATGTCCTGAGATTCTGAGAGAGTCAAGATACTCTTTGCATATTATCGTCCCCGAAGAATGCACTCATATAATTCCAAAACAGATTTTTCTCCTTGCTGTATTTAAGTAATACTTGTTTTTTTTTTTTCCTACTAACCCTCAAGTTTTCAAATAAAGTTCAAAATTTGCTAACAATTAAGAAAAGTTCAGAATGTAAAAAGTGAGATACCGGGAATCTACAAAGTTGAAATTCTCTTTACCCACACATTTGTATGATATGAAGTATTTACTTCCATACTTTATCAATAACTGTAGAAGTATTGGTTGTCTGAAGAATGCACTGCTTCTTGAAGCAATTTTTATACATCAGCTTCTTCCTACTTTCCTATGTTCACCCTAAAATGTGCTCTTACTGTGTATTTTAGGGAGGACCTGGTGCTAAAGGTCCCAGAGGCGAAAGAGGTATCAGTGGGGCAGTTGTAAGTATATTTCAGAGTGTGTTTAAATTTTCACCTGTATGTTGAAGTCTGAGTATTCAAATTTTCAATAAGAGGGTATGTGACCTTGAGCAACTGAATTCAAGTTTAGAGTGCCTTAGGCGATGTTAAGTGCCTTTGTCTTGTCTCTGGATAGCAAAATGATGGATTAGACTGACCAGATAAAGGAATGTACAGGGCATCTCACTGAGGTAGGAATTGCACACGAGAAACCTGCAGAAGCACCGAAGGTCTTTGCTACATCACGGGGAGGCAGAGAGGGTGACCTGGCCATCAGCTGGAAGACTGCGCAGGGAGCAGAGTCCTGCTGGAGAGATGGAGAGGGTTCGCCTGTCTCAGAAAGAGCTGAGCAGCCATATCTGCATTCTTGAAGGTCACCGGCCCCTTCTGCTGGTTCCATACTGGTTTTCCAAAAGACAACTCAAGCTTCTTAGTGGAATACGTTACAAAGATAATGTGTAAGGGTGAGGCTGGGGTTCTGACCCAGGTCTGTCTGACTCCAAGTTTGTGCCTTTTCCACCTGGACACATCCCTAAGATGCTTCAGCATACTTGCTGGATTTATAGATACATTAGTTCCAGACATAAACCCAAGTCTAAGAGAAATTAGGACTAGCTTAAAAGAAATCAAATCCAATGAATTTTGAGCTTGGATGTCTGAATGAATGTATGACTGTAAATATATGAATGTATTACATTCACTGTATTTTACTTCCTTTAGAAACCTACTTTTAAATAGGATTTTTGGAAATTTAAGTGCTGTTGTAAATTGACTGCACTTTCCCCTTGTTCCTTTAATGAGCAGCAAAGGGAAGAAAGGGATGGCATTACTAAATGCTTTTCTAGATGCATAGATTTCTAAAATATTTGCAAATATTATACGATTGGTGTCAAGACTTTGACTGGGTGTTGGCACCGGAAGGGCATTCCATGACTTTGTGGTTGTTTCTCTCTTGTGTATTTTAGGGCCCCCCTGGTCCTCGTGGAGATACAGGTCCTCCCGGTCCCCAAGGTCCTCCAGGCCCCCAGGGACCCAACGGACTCTCTATTCCAGGAGAACAAGTAAGCACAAAGGCCTTCTGTATTAAGCAAGAATGGTGGATTAGCATTAAGCTTAACTGGAACATTTTTCACTATATTTTGCCAAACTCAAATGTTTTTTCAGAGAACTCAACTAGTTTAGTCATTGAGATGACTTCCTGTGACTATAATTTCAGATATGTAAATAGTGTATGTAATAATATATAACTGGGTAGAAAAAAATTGTTGCTACCTAATTTGACCTTTAAATTTTTTTTAATAAGTAATGCAAATATCCTTCAACATTCTGGAAGCTTTAAAACTACTTTGAATCTGTGGCAGCCCTGAGGTCCTTTTCTATTTGACTTCAAGGCAAAGCTTGCATTATTTCCCTAGGTAATTCCTTCTATAAAAATTTTCAATAAAAATTTACCTTTTGTTCCAAATGCTAATCTGAAGTTATACGAGGTGCTTTCCCCTGTAAGGCTCATGTCTTATTTAAGTAGTAACTTTTTTCTATACTTTAAACAAGTACAGTATATGAATAAGAATACAGATAACTGAAGAGTTTTAAATTTAAGTCTAAACTCCCTTTAAAGATGCCATAATAAAAGACAGACACATTTTTTTCAGCATTTAGAGAAAAAATAATCTATATCAGATATAGCTAGAAATGAAAAATGTGAAGGAACAGGGCTTTATGGCTCAAAATGTTTGAATGCATCTACTTTTAGCCTCTAATGTCCAAAAGGGAGTTTTAGGGGCTCTCCTTTTTTTTTCCTACTATTAAATTCATCAGTTTTAATTTAATTAGTTGCCTACGTAACAAGTGTCTTCTAACATGTAATTATAAAGACCAAAATTATGTTACAACATTTCATTGAATGTCTATGAAAATTAGCACCAAATTAAATATATTAAATAAAAAATTGATTTTTCTCTCCAACTTTTATTTCTATGAAGATCTCTAAGTTAAATTATGGTCTTTTAAAGTAGGCATTTACTATTATATAAAGTTATCCCATAACGTTGTAAGTGGAAATTATAACAGCATTCATAGTTTAAAAAGCAAACATCAATCCCCCACATAATTTATTCATCTGCCTTCAGAAATAGGCTTCATGGATTTATGAAGTGATAGAGATTTCAGGAATGACTCATGTCTTCCCTTTTCACTGAATTTCTGTAAAATTCCTGAGACCTGTTTTCCCGCTGCTTGCTCCAGGGTCGCCAAGGGATGAAAGGCGACGCTGGAGAGCCAGGACTTCCAGGCCGCACAGTGAGTTGTTGGTCTTCAAGTTGCCTTTTCGTTCCCTTGTCAAGTGCTATAAGCAAGGTTGCCTTGGTAGTGCCTTGAAAGGTGAACCGAGGTTAAGCGGCTCAGCAGAAGCCCGGCCGTGTACTTCACATGATTTCCATTTCATAGCCTGGTCTTTTTGTTTTTTTTTAATTAAAGTGTAGTCAGTTACAGTGTGTCAATTTCTGGTGTACAGCACAATGTCCCAGTCATGCTTATACGCACATATAGTCGTTTGTGTTATGAGGGTTTGTTGACTGAGCACCCTGCTCTGGGGCTGGCCCTGTGCTTTGTTCTGAGTTTCTGTTTGTTTTTCAGGGCTCCTTGGACTTTTTTTTTTTTTTTTTTTTTCACAAACATTTTGGAGAATAACATAAATTCCTTTTCTTACACAGGAAAGTTTATTATAGTGTTTTACTTGTTTGTTTCCTTTTATGTAGGGAACCCCAGGATTACCTGGCCCACCAGGACCAATGGGACCTCCAGGAGATAGAGTAAGTTTCCTTGGGCAGGCTGTAATGATGTTGGAAATGATCTCACATTGATGCCTATTAAGACCACCCTCACCTGCCCCAAATTCAGTTCTCATAGCTGGAAATGCAGCGTTAACATATCACACGGAAGGCTGAAAATATTGAGGGACCACCCAGCACCAGATCAATCTCAAGGTCTATGAAACAAAATAGTGGGACTTTAAATGAGTCCTTGAAATTTTAATTTTGGAAATCTATTGTTATGTCATCATACTCAGAAAAAATGAAGTCTCTAAAAGGAAATTTGGCTCGTTGGAAAGAGATTCACGAATCCTAGCAAATTGTTTTCAATCCCAAAATTTAAATCTTTGTTATGAGACATCTTTTATGTAAGTCTGAGAGTAGTCTTGGTTTCCATGGCATTTTCTGTGACGTTTCTATGAAGTCCGGGGTATCTTCTGCACACCTCTAGAGCTCAAATACCACTTGTAGGCCTCTGTGATGGGGAGACAACTGAGATTTGGGAGGGATTTTTCTCATTTGTGGCAGCTTGTAGTTTTGCTCTTTTTTGGGGGGGAGGTAAATAGGCTTTTATTTTCTTTCTGAAAGGGGAGGAGGTAATGAGGTTTATTTATTTATTTATTTATTTATTTATTTATTTATTTATTTATTTAATGGAGGTACTGGGGATTGAACCCAGGACCTCGTGCATGTTAGGCATACACTCTACCACTGGGCTATACCCTTTCCCTGGAAACCCAGTTTTTTTCTAGGACAAGTAAATGGGAAACACAGTGAACATGGCTTCTGTGCTCTATTCAATGTTATAGGAACATTTGGCTTCAGAGGATACCGTGAATGCTTTAATAAGAGATTTTAAGAGTTCCTCAAAACCAAGGAATGAATGACTTCCTAGCATCTTCTCATTCAGACAGCAGTCTGATTGTTGTCTGTATTTTGACTAATCAAGTTAAAACATATGACCAGCAGTGGGAACCGAGAGGTCAGCGCTATAATAGTTGTCACTAAACACATTGATTTGTTAACTTTGCCACCTCCGAGACACCAGGGGGCAGAGAGTTGGGTCATTCAGATGGAGCACAGATTTGCCCGGATAATACCAAATGGTGGATGATAAGCCCGTGAAATTTATCAGCTTCTATGCCTATTTTTGAGTTTGGGGGAGAGAGAGAGAAATGTCAAAGAGAAAACTGTATTCTCTAGGAATCCGGGACCTTGTGGTACTCATATGCATATATTCTTCTGACTCTTTTGAGACCAGCACTTTTGTCTTTTGGAATTATTATTTTACAATAAAGGACAAGAGTGAGATTGCGAAGGTGACAAGTCAGTGTATTGGGTTAGAAGACAAAACTCAAAATATCGTGATCAAGAAGCAATGTTGGGCTGCCTCACTTGCCACTGCTCCTACTGAAGCCTCGTTGGGTCCGTCACATCCACCCAGCATGGGCTGCACGCAGACTCAGTGGGTCACCAGTGCACGTCCCACCATCCCATCAAGATGTTCCTTCTGAACTGGCAGTTCAGTGATGGTTCTGAACCACCACCACGGCTTCTCTGAAAAGTGAAGAAGTGGGAAGGACTATGTGTTTTCACTCTCAAATTCTAACCTGTGAATCGAGCTCTGTGGTGAGGCCACCCTGGACTCTTGTGTTGAGGGTGAGGAGGCCTCTCAGGAAATCGGTTCTCTTTTTGTGACACAGCCTTATACGCCAACCTGCCACTTAGGTCCCTACACTGATGGTGAAAGTAGGATGCACAGCTGATGCAACAAAAATAATTTTGGAAAGTTAGACTTTGGGTGCAGGCATCTCAGCTGAGAAAGAAAGAAAGGAAAGAAAGAAAGAAAGGAAGAAAGGAAGAAAGAAAGAAAGAAAGAAAGGAGGGAGAGAGGAAGGAAGAAAGAAAAAGAACGAAAATTGAACCCTGTGGTGGAAGAGAAAAGAAAGTTCAGGAGAGCAAACCCAAGGATCGTGGTAGAAGGAAGACTTGTTACCAAGACAGAGTTGGTTGGAACAGAGTGCCTGGTTGTTTTCAGCATAGATGATTTTCAAAATGAGGCACAGCTTTGGGGACTCTTAGAAAGTAGCAAAAGAGCCACATGTACAGGCATGTAATACATGTGAAACTATGAAAACAACCAGTAGGCCGTCTCAGCCTTCCTTACTGGGAGGGAGGCAGCAATAACTGGTACAGCTTTGAAAATGGAGAAAAAATACATCACAAAGTTCTGCAGATGGCTCAGTGGTAGCCCTTCTGAGACCATCAGAGTGAAATCCTCTTCACCCCAATTTAGGCATATGTTTCTTCTAAAAGAAAATGGTTGGTTAGACCTAAGTGTCCATCCATGGATGAATGCATAAAGAAAATAAAATTTATATAGTAGAATATTATTCTGCCTTAAAAAAGAAGGAAATATTGTCATTTGCAACAACATGGATGGATCTTGTACCTGGAGGACGTGCCAAGTGAAATAAGCCAACCCCAGAAAGATAAATACCGCACGATCTCATTTATGTATGGAATCTTAAAAAAGTTGAACTCATGGAAGCAGAGAAGACACTGGTGGTTGCCAGGGGCAGGGGAAGGGGGAGAAATTCAGAGATGTTGGACAAAGGGTACAAAGTTTCAGTTACACAGGATGTAAATTCTGAATATCTAATGTACGGCATGATGACTACAGTTAATATTATACTATGTACTTGAAATTTCCTTATACAGTAGATCTTAAATGTTCCCACTACACAAGAAAATGATAACTATGTGAGGTGATAGATGTGTTAACTATCTTGATTGTGGTATCATTTCACTATATATATAGTATATATATATATATTTATATGAATGTGACGTGTACACCATAAATATATATAATTTTTATTTGTCAATTCTACTTCAATAAAGCTAGAAAAAAAGAGAAAATGGTTGATCAGGAAGTTCTTAGGATGACTGAAGGATTATTCAGAGATATGATAGTCACCTAAAAAAAAGAAAGAAAGAAAAATTGTCTTCTGCAGAGGTTGGAAGGAATTTAGATGGTAGAAATGCCATTCGAATTGTCCAAACAATACTGCGGGCAATTTTGCTTCTTAAGTGGCTCTCAGAAGCAATGCTGAGGTACATCAGATGAGCTTGGAGTCTGTTTTTTGTTAAGCAGGCCTAGGTCTTCCAGAAAACAGGCTGAAGTATTTCTATAAGTTTCTGGAAAAAAAAAAGACTTTTTTCAGGAGAGGGGTGTGAAATATTTCTAACACAATTTTAAAGAAATAATTTAAACTTCCTCTTCTGTAAAATCAATGGGAGTGTGGATACGTAATGCAGTGATCCAAATGTTCTTGATTTTTGTTAGAATCCAAGAATATGCATAAAATTGTCACTTATTCTCAAAGGAGACAAAAATCTCCTTTGACAGCGGAATGCAGCAGCCATAAAAAAAAAAAGGCCTGACTCAGAAATCCTCGGCTGGGTTTCAGAGGTCTGCTGTTGGGATGAATGCTAACTGGGCAGCAACTGACTCATTCCAGGCAGAGGTCATTTGGCACCGTGCGAGCCTGCGCACAGATGCCCAGCGCTCCCAGAGCACGTCTCTCCTCCCATCCTGACCCTGATAAGGGGCTGGCCTTTCTGTAAGATGAGGAGAGATAAGCAACTAAAAATGTTAAGTGAGGATTGTGGACTTCGGAGGAGTTGAGATCGCTTTGCCCCTTTCTTGGAGGCGAGGAGAGAAATCCCCCAGGAGTGAAGACATCAGTGGTCCTGGCCTGGCTGTCTGGTGTTGCTTAGGAAATGGAGAAGGGAGTTTTTAACCAGGTGGCTGGCCTCTCCTGCATCTTCTGTGATGTCACGTGCTTTCCTCCACAACTTAATCCTTTCTTCCTACTTAATACTTCCTGGGCCAGTTAGTGGACATTGACTTTTCAGCAGAAAAGGCTAGTTTTCCTTTCGATTTATTTCCACTCTTAGAAAAGCAAAAGCTAGTATCTTCATAAAAAGAATCTGCCTTCCTTGGAGAAGACTAGATTGGCTCTTAAAATGAGTTTATTTGTAACTCGATAAATGAATGAGTATAGAAATGAATTACTCAATAAAAGGCATAACTTAAATGAAAAGCATTTTTTTGGGGGGTATATTTGTCTTTATATTGAAAAGTTACCTGCAGTTGGGTTAAGTCCTTATCAATCTGTTTAGGGTCTTTCCTTTTCGCTTGGTCGTTATTTCACTAATCCATAATCCATTTCTTCTTCACAATAGGGTTTTACTGGAAAAGATGGTGCAATGGGACCCAGGGGCCCCCCTGGGCCACCGGTAAGAATGGAATGGGTGACACTTAAACCCCTACCCCCGCTTGCTAGGAGCAGCCCAGTAACCTGGCCTTTGAGGCACTTTCCATCTGTGCTGTAGGCACGCTGTCAAGGGAGCTGCTTGCTTTTATTCTCCCAAGTCAAAATGGGCTAGAGAAAACAGATGTGTTAAAAGAGAGTCTGTTTAATCAAGTTATGCTTGAAACATCAAAAACTGAGTGTCCCAGTTCTTTCCATCCCCACTTTAAGTGGTGAAGGTTTCGTGACCTCTCTGGTTAATTCCTATTCTAGAATTTTAAGTGTCTGTGGCCTGTGATATTTGAATTTTAAGGACATTGATCATTCTGAGGAAGTAAATTTTACCCAAGTACGTTTTCTAGTTAAGATCTTTGGGGAAAATACCAAAGCCAATGATTTTGAAAGTAGTTTTTATACCTGTATCCAGGTGAGATCACATTAAATTGTTTGAGATGATGGATGCTCTTCATGGCTTCTGGCAAGATATGAAGACTTGAGAGCATATGTTAAGACTAATTGTATGACTTATGTTTAATAGATATGTTCTCAAGTAGAGTTTAAATGGATAGTAGACTCTCATCTACAGAGCTTAAAATTTACATAACTGATGAATAAAGGATTGTTTTACAAAAATCTGATGATTCCATTTTAAGGAAATTTTAGGCTCTAGAACATAATGTACTGAGGAGTTGATGTTACAAATATTCTACTAAGAATGTGGCTAAAATGTCTTAAAGCTGTGTTAAAAGCAACACGGGAGAAATTCTTATGGTTTGGGTGGGGTGGAGGGTGCTGATATGATAGAAGAAAATGGAAGTGTAGCGAATGTACTAAAGAAAAAGTGAATTTCTAGGCTGAGCTAGAACTCCCAAGAGACATGGGGAAACTCCACCACATGGTGCCCAGTTACTGTCTCAATTTCCTCCCCAGACAGAATTTTCACTCCTGTCTTTTGATGGGTGTTCTGGTTTGGTAATAGACATGGATGAAAAAAACAGGAATTGCTTTCTGCAAATTCACTTTGTAGCCAATCTACTAGGATCCCAGTCTGTAACTCTGAAACTGAAAATACAGTATATGTATATATGTTTCAAATGGTCTCAAAATGTATTTTAGAACTATACAGGCCATCAAGATTGAATGGGAATTTTCAAGGTTTTTTTTTTCTTTTTTCCCCTCCATGCTATCTTTAAGTTTGATTTTACTCTTCCTTAATGTGTGATTATGGGCTAAAGGCCTTTAAGACCGGCCATGCTTGGTTAGTTTACTTTAGAGGGGACTCTTGTCTCATCATATCCATCCCTTTCTTGGCCTGTGTGTCGTAGGGAAGCCCAGGCTCTCCAGGAGTCACAGGACCGAGTGGGAAACCAGGAAAACCAGGAGACCACGGCAGACCAGTAAGTAGGCGGCTTGCATGCTATGTCGTTGAGCCGGAGCCGTGAATGGCAAGGAGGCTGCTGGGCTGTGGCGTGTCTGTGTTATCTCTGCTGCAATGTATTTGAAGCCTTTGTTGAAACTATGCTAAACCCAGGGATTTAACTTGGTACCAGTTCTAAAATTCTTCTCTCTTGAGTTATAACGTTCTGGGATGAAAACTGTGGTCATAAGCTTTCTTTAAAAGGAGAATGGGATTATGAGCCAAGACGCATACTTCTGCACTGTGTAAACACTCAGAGCTGGGTCAGCAAAATCACTCTTTTTATTTTGGAGCAGGGTGCTGCTTCAGAGGGAAAAAACACATGGCGATGGTGCGTAGCACCTCCATTCTGCACAAGTCAGCTCTCAGGCAGGATCCTGTCACCACGTCGTTTGCTCTTTTCTCTCCCATCGAGGATGCTAGAGCAGGAGTCCCAGAATTAAAAGGATTTATCTAATCCACTATTTCACTTTTTTATACTGTCCTGCTCCAGTTTACACCCAGTTTATTCCTTTTCATCAGATGTTTTGCTTAAAATAATAGCTACGATGGTATTACGTATCTAGTCTTTTCAAACTAGCATCTCCAAAACCGAACCTGAGATGTTCCTAAAATGTCCAGAAGTATTTGTAATGACTGTTGGGCTTCCGAGTCTTCCTTACAAGCTCGTCTTGAATTGTATGATTGAAGAATGAACTTATTTTAAGCAGTTTTTTTTTTCATCTGAATAAAGTTCTGAAATATAAAAACTTATCTTCAAGATAATGAAGTTCAACTATTAATAATGACAATGACACATTAATCAGGGCAGTTCTGTGAACCGAACTTCTCTCTTAAGTATTGTCCAAGTTGTGTAAACCCAAATTAAAAGAAAAATTAATGTCAAACTAACTTCAGGTGGCATCTTAATGTGACATGGCCTGCCTTCTATGTTTATATAAAATGAAGCGAGTAGCATAAAGATGACAGGACTCCTGAGATACCTGATAATCTGTGTGCACTTTATCCCATGAATTTATTACTCTCTTTTCCTCAATGAATCGTGGCAGAAATTCACAAGAGCAGTTAAAAGGACATGGAACTTTTCTACCCGTTCAGAATTCTATTTCTTTTTACTGCGACTGAAATAGATTCTTACATAAGACTGTCACTGATGTAATTGATGGCTGTGGCTAGAAACCTGAAAGAAAAACTTCACTTCTTTTACTTGAAAGGTGATCTCTAGATGCTGGTAATAAAGATGATTTCTACAAATCATATATACTAGAACAATCTCAGAGTGGCAGTAAATTAAAAAAAAAATCTGGGAACAATCTCAAAGTAGAAGGAAAAAAATTTCCCTGAAATTTGCAAAAGGTGCCAAACTAAATAATAATATTTCCATAAGAGTCCAGTACTTTTGGCAAAGGGAGAGCCAAATTCCAGGTTTTCTTATGGCTATAATTTGGTAACATTTATTTGGACCTTTTCTAACCACTCTTTCCCCTTTATCTTCCTTATCATTCTAAGGTGGCAAGTTACTTCTTTTCTTCTCTCTTCTAACTTACCTTTAGTTTCTAAACCAAAACTAGCAAATGGGTGCATAAAGTTCTTAGCAGAGAACATGGCCAATCATGATAGCTTCTGTCATTAATTACTGTAACCAACAGTGTCTTCTTGCTAACTTATACACTTGATGTTGTATAGTGGATGTTTCCAGGAATGACTGGTGGAATATTTTTATTCATTTACTCAACACCTATTTGCTTGATGCCTACATGTGCCAGTCAGTGTTCTAGGTTCTGGGGATACAGACAAAGTCCTTGCCCTCATGGAGATTCTAGTCGTGGATATAGACCCAGATCATATAAACAGATGAGGTAGGTTCTGGAGATGATGAATGACGTGAAGAAAAAAGACAATGTAAGGGGTTAGGGGATCATTGTGGTGGTGGGAAAGCAGCTATTTCAGATCAGTAGTCAGGGAGCCTGTCTGAGGAGGTGACGCTGGAATGAGGAGAGGGGGCAGGCTGTGGGAAGAGGATTCCAGGCAGTGGGAACAGCATGAACAAAGACCGAGTGAGGATGGGAGTGGCATGTGCAAGGAACAGCACCCAAAGCAAGGGGAGTGAGGGGAGAGGGATAAAAGATGAGGTCAGATAGCTGGGCAGAGGCCATCAATGTAGACCATCTCCCCATGGTAAGGAATTCTTATTTTATTCTATGGGTGATGGAAAGCCCTTGCAGCCAGAAGGGTGACATGAGCCAATCTTCCTTTTAAACATATCAGTCTGGCTTCTCTGGGGAGAAAAGACTCTTAAGGGGCTAAATGGGAAGTAGGAAGACTGATTAGGAAGCAATTGGAGAAGTTCAGGCAAGATTCTTGGTTACTGTAAGAAGCAATTTGGTTTGGGATATTATCTGAACATCAGATTTGTCAATGGTTTGGATATTCCTGCCATGACAGCAGCTGACAGCCTGAAGATGTATTACTGAAAGACAAAAGCTTCTTGTGCTCTGAGGAAAACTTTTTCCAAGATCCTCTCATGGACAGTGAAAAGCGTGACCGAATAGGGACAAAGATTCTGTGGTTGCGTTTAGGATGTTGGACCACCATTTGGATTGAGTTGTTAATAAGGGAGGCACATGTTTCCTTTCACATGCAATGTGCAAAAAATCATTGGAAGAAGTTAGAGGTATGATTTAGTTAAGTAACTGACAAAAAGCTCTAACTAAAATGGGTTCTTACTAGAACTGAACCAAGTTTGACCTCACGGACAGTCTATAGTCACTAGCTGAATTCTCCAGCCTTGGTGATATAAAGGGAAATTTTAAGTGTATTTCAGTCCCAGACCTAGACTGTCAATGGCAGCACAAAATGTATGCATAGCACATAGTTTCTAAATCTGTGATGATAAAATTCACATCTCAGCACTACTATGGAGGACATGTGCTTCTGAGAGAGAGACAGGCAGAGAGAGGGGATAGATTAGATTTCTTTTCACAGATAAGCGAAATGTAACATGGCTATAAATATGATGTGTCAGGGTGCTAATTGGTTAGAAAGCAGATTTTGCTCTCTTTCATTTTCTTGTCCATTCATGAATCATTTAAACCATGTTTGTCAGTTTATAATATATGAAATTCCTACATTTCAGGGTCCATCTGGATTGAAAGGAGAGAAAGGTGACAGAGTACGTATTTCTTAACATTTGACTTATATTTATTTTGCGTGTTAAACATTGACATCTGAAACTATAGAAATAATATGCTAATGATTCTCACTGATTTAATTAACTAGGGAGACATTGCATCTCAGAACATGATGCGAGCAGTTGCAAGACAAGTCTGTGAACAATTGATAAGTGGTAATTTTTTCTACTTTTTAATGTAATTTTTATGTGAAATTTTTCTTTTAATTAACTGCAGGAAAATGCAGAATTTGTGTCATAAAGTTTCTAAGATATGTGTTTCTATTTCATTTGATGATCTCTTATTTTTGTACATTGTCCGATTGTCACTGAGATAAAATAATAACCCAAGGTAAAATAATAGCCTGTTATCATTACATTTAGTCTGATATAAAATCGTATTTTTAAAGGGCTTTTCACTCATATGACTCAGTAACCAAAAAAACCCAAACAACCCAATCAAAAAAAGGGCAGAAGGTCTAAATAGATATTTCTCCAGTGAAGACATACAGTTGGCCAAATAGGCAAATGAAAAGATGCTCAGTATCGCTAATTATCAGAGAAATGCAAATCAAAACTACAGTGAGGTATCACTTCACACCAGTCGGAATGGCTATTATTAAAAAGTCCACAAATGATAAATCCTGGAGGGTGTGGAGAAAAGGAAACTCTCCTATACTGTTGGTGGGAATGTAATTTGGTGCAGCTATTATGGAAAACAGTATGGAGATTCCTTAAAAACTAAAAATAGAGTTACTATATTATGTAGCAATCCTGTTCATGGGCATGATCTGGAGAAAACTGATTCAAAAAGATACATGCACTCCAGTGTTCATGGTGGCATTATTTACAATAGCCAAGACATGGAATCAACCTAAATGTCTACTGACAGATGACTAGATAAGGAAATTGTGGCATATATACACAAAATGGAATACTACTCAGCCATAAAAAAGAATGAAATAATGCCATTTGCAGCAACATGGATGGACCTAGAGATTATCATATTAAATGAAGTAGTCATACAAAGAAAAATATAATATGATATCACATATATGTGGAATCTAAAAAAGATGATAGAAATGAACTTATTTACAAAACAGAAACATACTCACAGACGTAGGAAACAAATTGATGGTTACCAAAGGGGAAAGGTGGGGAGAGGGACAAATTAGCAGTTTGGAATTAGCAGATACAAACTACTATATATAAAATAAGTAAACAATAAGGTCCTAATGTATAGCACAGGGAGCTACATTTAATATCTTACAATAACCTATAATGAAAAAGAATATATATATTATTATTTTTTATTATATTAATATTATTATTATATATATATTTTATATATATATAAAACTGAATCATTATGCTATACACCGGTAGCTAACACAACATTGTAAATCAACTCTACTCCAATAAAAAAAATGTAATAAATAAAAGGGTTTTTCAGTTTCTCTGTTAGGATTTTTAGTGATCTTCACCTGCATATAGACAGGAACAGCAAACACTGGATCTTTTAAGTTGTGACCTTTGAGTTATTCTATAACTCTAAGGAAGGAGGACCACTGAGGTCAATTTGATCCCAGAAAGTCCATTTTGGTGAGGAACTTCTTATTGCCTCCTTGTTTTTCACAGACTATTTCTTCTTATGCCACGAGGCCTATTAAGGGATAAGGCTCAGTGCCTGCAAACTGAGCGTGGCCTCAAATACAGGGCCCCCCTTTTCGGAAGTCTAGTCAAGGTGTCTCCCAGTGTGGTCCTGAGGAGCACCTGCATTGGAGCCACCTATGTTGCTTGTGAGAAATGAGGTTCCTGGGCCACACCTAAACTGGTGAATCATGGTCTTTGGAGATGAGGCCCAGATTTGTAGTTTTCAATGTATCCACAGGTGATTTCAGTTACACTGAAGCCTAATTATCATTGCCTCAGGGACACACACAAAAATGCTATAGTTTACTAATTTAAAAAAGGTCCTCTTTAGAGTGACATCATCTGGCAAACCTCTGGGCTCTAAATCAGAACCACATTAAACGTTCATGACTCTTTTATGTTTATAGTGATGCTGATGGCTTACTGGTCAGTGTTCTGTGGAAACGTGTTTATCAGGGGTCCTTCTGTCTGGGATGACTGGAGTCTTTTATTGTATGTTTAGGGTACTAATTAGATTATTTCCTGGAGTGGGGAGGAAGAGAAATGGATTTCACTAGACACTAAGAGAAAACAGTTTCATCCTCTCACCCCTCCCTGATATTGGGTTTCTTACTAATAAGTCTTATTTCTCCCGGCAGGTCAGATGAACAGATTCAATCAGATGCTAAATCAGATTCCAAATGATTACCACTCCAATCGCAACCAGCCGGGTCCGCCTGGTCCCCCAGGGCCCCCCGGCAGCGCGGGAGCCAGAGGAGAACCAGGACCTGGGGGGCGACCAGGCTTCCCAGGCACACCTGGGATGCAGGGACCCCCGGGTGAACGAGGTAGGCATTGCCAGCTACCACGTAGGGATAAAGGAAGGAATTTGCAAGTGTAGGAGCTGGGTCAGGTTGAAAAACATGTGGAAGACTGAACTTGGCAAATGACATTGGTCTTGTTTGGATGGCCCCAGAAGAACGGTGTGTCCATGGACCTGTCTTTCTTTTCAGGCAGCTGCAGGCCAGAGAGATCCATATCTTAGAAAATGGGAAGATTTTGTCAGGAGATCTCAGTAAAGATAATGCTATTTTCTGATTGTTAATGAGAAAAACTATCTTGGCAAACTAAATCAGGCACTAAAATCTTATTAATTGTTTTGACTGGCAAGCTTTGGACAGCAACTTAAGCAGCCCTATAACTCTAGATCCAAATTCTTTTGGTTCCTTTATTCAGGGCCTGGCACTGGTTGTATGTGTTTATTTGGCTTTAATTTCATGGGAGATACATGTAATTGAAGGAAAAGAAGAAAAATAGGAATCTCTGATTCCAGATGTTTCAGGATTCTGGGTACTCGCTTTTGTCAACATAGTGGTTAACATCCTGGGGAAAACTTAGATGTTTCTATACTTCTGATGGTTTCGATGCTATACTGATAGGGTTACTAGAGATTAGAGGTTAGAGATACCTTTAAGATGTTTTCAGTGAGTTGTAACTATTTTTTCAAGATTTCTGTTCTTCATTACTGTTTCTAAAATAATATATTAGACATGTTTGTTTTCTTCAAATAATTTTCTCCCGGACTTGTAGCCAGATTTGTTTCTTGGCTATGAAACTGGAATTACACAAATGTCTAGAAAGAATTTGGCTTAAAGAGTGGACTTCTGTGAAAAATTTGGTTTTGCTTTCACTAAGGGAAATGAGTTACTTGAATCAAGTATTATCAGTTCAGATGAAAACTACATGTTTCCAGGTAATTTTCCCTCTGGACTTTCTCCGTTTGTTCTTCCTTAGGTTTGCCAGGAGAGAAAGGCGAAAGGGGTATTGGATCTCCAGGACCCCGAGGGCTGCCCGGCCCCCCAGGTAGGTTTGCTAGTATATCAAGTAAATGAACGGTGTAACTACTGAGACAGCACACAGCCCCCAAGAGAGACACAGACTCATCCCGTTAGCTTCGGGCATCACAGGATACATTTTAGCAAGAAACTCCAAAAACATTTCAGTGAGTTCTATTTAAGCATTTATTATCACTTCAATATCTAAGTGACACAGAGGGTTGCTGTTTTCTTTTTATGGAATTCCTATTTGTTTTGTTTGGTCTCATAGCCTTTAAAGACGGTGTCATTTCCTGCTTCTTCTAGTATTCTTCAAGATGTTGCTAGCAGACTGAGAAAATACATTCTCATTAAAAATCCTGTCATATTGCAAGATTTCATTCACAAGTTCTTTATTGATGTTTTGGAAAGAAGGGATAGTTGTTCCCTTTACTAGATTGAAAATGAATTTTTTCTTCGTTAAAAGGTCCATGAGACCCTTGCAGCCAAGGTCAGCCCTGGAGGTTAAATCTTTATATTTATGGTAACCTTGAGTATGTACCACTTGGTCCAGAAATAACATCGCTTCGTGTTGTCTGGAGCAGGTACTCCTGGGTCTTCCTGCCTGTCTGCTGTAGCTAACATAGCCATTTCCTGCAGGTAGTCTTATCTCTGTGAGAGTGGGAGCAAACTGGAGAACTCATGGATATCTTCAGTTTGGCTCGATTCTTGCTGACTCAGTTTTCATTGAAATAAAATCATGAATGTAGTTGGATTTTTGGCTTAAATCACTGGTAAGAAAGTTCCACACTTTGGTTCATATTGGTGATTTTTGAAGGAAATATTTCCTCCCCGTACACTAGTGAATCATCTAGTCTTGAGGTAGTGGAGTTGCCAAAGTATTGCTGATTGCCTCAGGAGATGTATTGAACAAGAAGGGAAATGTTTGTTTTAAACCCACAATAGGTCCACAAGGAGAATCCAGAACAGGTTCACCAGGGTCCACAGGTTCAAGAGGTCCTCCAGGACCCCCTGGTCGTCCCGGAAACTCAGGTATCCGAGGTCCCCCAGGTCCTCCTGGATACTGTGACTCGTCCCAATGTGCCAGCATCCCATACAACGGACAAGGCTATCCAGGTATGTTGTTGCCACTGTAAGAACCCGAATTCACCTGCATTGAAGAACCTTAATGGAAATGAGGTTCCCTAGGAATGAAGGAAAGTGGATTTGAGGATTTCTGGAAGATAGAAACTCTTTCAGTTGTGTGTTTTGATTATGTAGTAATATTCTCTCTCAAAGAGAATTAATGTTAATTTTATAACATGATTTCACTGTTAGGAGTTGAATAATTATTTTCTCTTCCTTTCTATATTTCTGCATTTACCAAATCCCATCATAAACCTCTCTTTATTTCTCTTGGGAGTTCAAAGAATGCTACCAATTAACTTTTTTTTTTTAATCTAAAGATTGGGAACAGGGATATGTTGACTATAACTGTAGAATGCCAAGAATTTATATATATATAAATTGTTTTGAGAATTGAATGTGTAGGCAAACCATTTGACAATATAGTGCAGACAACTGAAAATAATTCACTATCTCACATTGTCCATGGAATTAATGTTGATAAACTCTGGGACTTAATTCTTTTAGAGTTGGTCATCAGATTCTAGTATTTGACAATTATAGGAGGCAGAAGTCTCTTAGGCCTGATATGGGGAGTGTGAGGACAGGGGAGATCTGCTGATCTGAAAATAAAAAAGTCATGCTGTGGGCAGCAGTCAGCGGTGACCTTTTCAGCAGCACACTCTCAAGCATCTTGCAAGTTTAAAAAATGATACTGCTGTTTGATATGGTTGGCTACTAGCAAGTAGTGCATGAGTAGTTGAATATCTAAATATCTATATATCTATATATTTATGTACATACTTACATATGACCAAAAGTAATAGTGAATCTTAAATTTCTTATGCAATCCATTCAAAAAATTACAATTTAATTCTTTATAAAATAAATTTCAATTACCTCTGCCTTATGGTATGTGTGAATAACTGGAAATATATGGATATATACATATATACTTTAACCATTACATACTTAGATGGATGTGTATATGTATTTTTTTG
This sequence comes from Camelus ferus, assembly GCF_009834535.1. NCBI lineage: Eukaryota > Metazoa > Chordata > Mammalia > Artiodactyla > Camelidae > Camelus > Camelus ferus. Next base: position 15,502,650 of record NC_045703.1, on the reverse strand, counting down.
CATAGTAATTCAACTTTTAAAAACTATCATCTTTGACCTGTTTCAGGTTCCGGCTAACAAATTTTCTAAGTCGCCAGTGCTGCTTACAGTTTGAATTCATGAAAATCCTGTTTCTGAGATGTTTGCGCACGTGCTTATTAGGAAATGAGTGTGTATGGAAATCTCACCACAGATATGGTTAACGAACCGGGTCGACATCATAAAAGGAGGGTGGAGACTCTTGATACTAACTTGAATGAGACAAAAGCAGTCGTGTTAGTTTATAAGCCTGATGCATTTCAGTCATAATGTAGAAAAATATTATTTAAAAAAAAAAGTTCAAACACACAGCCATGAGGAGCCTCAGTTGTAAAAGAGGCACATAATAAAACTACTAACCGTGGGAGATGATGCCATTTTGAGGAAAAAAAAAAAACCAATTAACCTGGTTAATTAAAGAGAAATATCTTATGTAAATAATAAACTAATTATGGCTTGTAAATGATTTGTATGTGATCCTGTCCACTAAAATCACTTACCAGTTCTCCAATCAGCTTCTGCATCAAGCCTGCTGCTTGCTCTCTGCCGGAATAACACCGAATAGAATCTCATCTCTTGCTTGTTAGCGATGTGTCTGATTCAGGGCGTGTGTCTTACTATTACTTCTTTTTGTACGTGTACTCTCATTTGGGTTTTGTAATTGCAATTTTCAAACCAAAGTTTGATAATCACGTTTTTCCTTCCCGTTTCGCTCTAGTCACTGGTGTGCTTCACCCACCAGCTGTAACTCAGTCTGTGGGAGAGACAGCCACAGAAATTGTCACGTACTGTATATTACCTGGTGATAGCTGATGTTCACCTCCGGAGTTCAGTTTCTAGGAGCCAATATCACGTCCCCTCACCTCCTCATCTTTCCAAATTGTCCTTCGAACTGAGGAGTTTGAAGTCATGAACAGTTAACTTGGGAATGTGCAAAATCCCCAAGTAACTGTTCATTTGCAATTTGCAAAGCTCTCTCTGGCCCAGTCTCTGACCCTTCCCAGGTATTTGTGCCGTGATTGTATTCACTGCTGGATCTCTGAAGGTCAAAAACAAGTGCCATTTCATCATTTGATCACCAAATTCTCTCTGCAAATGAAAGTAATCGGAACATTGTAATTTATCTATTCATAGTTAGGAGGTCAAGGCTGGAGTGTCATCCCCTCGGGTGATGATTTAGCTTTTGCTGTGTGTGTGCCTTCCAAATCATGCCATAACTGTAATGTTGAATCGGACAGAGCCCTACGTGCCCGAGGGCGGGGCCTACCTGCCTGAGCGCGAGCCCTTCATCGTGCCGGTGGAACCCGAGCGGACCGCGGACGAGTACGAGGACTACGGCGCCGACGAACCTGCCAACGAGCATCCTCCCCCCGCGCGCTGGTGGCGCGCCCTGCGCCACGGCCCCCGGCAGTGAACCTGACCGCGCGCGCAGCCCGGCCAGGCTGGGGGGAGGGGCTGGGATTCTCATTTACAGGTCAGAGCAGTGGACATCTTACCTGCCCCCTTTCTTCCGGCGTTTCTTCATCCGGAGAGTACCCCTTCTGACTGTAGGGAACCTTGTTTCTGCAGGAAGCCTAGCTCGCTGCACGCAGTCTGTAGAACTCTTTGCCTCTGCCCTTGAAATGCTTGCAAAATACTTTGCTCACAAAAGCTGCAGGGAGAGAACAGTGCCTGGGCCCTTAGCACAGCGGGCAGCCTCAGTGAAACTATTAGGTTAAGCAGTAAGTCCTGGAACCCAGGACTACTGTATATTTCGAGAGGGCAGTCTGTCTTTTTCAATACTTATTTGCAATTCAGTTATAAGCAGTTCCCCTCCTAGAACCGAAAAGGAGGGGAAAGTCAACCCCATCGCAATTATTTATCTTCCTCTTCTATCTCCTGTTATACATTAGGGCATAGAATGCTCTTATACATCTTTTTAACAACCACAAACCTTAAGCCATGTAGCTGAAATAATTGTATCAACTGGATACAGTTCCATATTGCCTTAAACCTCCTTGTTTTAGACACACTAACATTTATGCCAAATTGCAGACGGTTCTGCAGAGATGGAATTGCATGTTTGTGTTGTATATTTAGTATGAACTTTTTTTTTTCAGAACATAATGTTTCGTAGTTATCAAAAGCAGTTGGAAAATGTTTGCAAGACTATGAACATAGAATTGCTGCTTTTATATTTTAACTGCAGATTGTGAATTTCACTGCCTTATATTATTTATTTCTGAAACAAAAGAGGCATTTTTCAATAAAACTACTGAAAATTTGACATGGTGTCTTTTTTTCTTTAATGGCCTTTTGGACTGTTTGGGCGGTTGTTACAACAAACAAGTTCATATCCTTGGATACAGTTGCAAATCTTGCTAATACTATTAAATTATGCTAAATAACTTTAGATTTTTAATGATATGGTGAAGTCATAGAAAGAGAGTAGTGAGAGCCTTCAAAAGTCCAGCAGATTCCAAAGACTTTATTAGGAATATAGAGGATGGGTGGGTTGATGGAAAAACAGCTAGGTATCCTAGGAGACCCCAAACAACCAAATAACCTTTAACCACCTACGTGATTTCATATGCATTTAATCACTTTCCTTTGCTATACTTTACCTAGTAGCATGTTTAACTGCAAAAAAGGTTAATTCCTTAATGGACATTTTTGCATTTAGTCATATTTTCTTTTTGCACTTTTACGAATACAATTACCACCATTCTAAATATCAAAGAAAACAATGTCAATATTCATTTGAAAGAACCAACATCAATTGAAGAGAGAGGTACTGATAGAAAATTTTCCACAGAACAATATATTGGAGTTAGATGCTTCCTGGAGACCAAGATCAAAAGACATAGATAATAAATGATTGTATTGTTTTCAGGGGGTTTCAAGCAGATTGCTGGTTCACAGCATTCATCTGTAATTTCTCATATGTTTAAAAGTTAGAGGAGACCGCTGAGATCATCCCAGTCCAAATCTTTGCTCTATGTGGGAAGAAACAGACTCAGCTAATCACTATCAGAACAAGACTAAGACTCGAGGTCCTGTGGTTCTAACCTGGTTCTAACCCACCACTCCCTCTCCCTTCCTGGAAACACTTACTCTTTGGGCAGGAGCTTTCAAACCTCAGAGTTCTATGAATCAAAATAGATTAATTTCTGATTCATCTGGGTTTCTGATACTCCCTGATGAAGAACCTCTGTATCAGGAGCCTGAAGATGGGTTTAGTTCCTTGTCACTGGTCCGACTGGGTCCCGAGGTCACATGAATTTGGGGCACAAAGGAATTCCATCTTCCCTCACAGGCTAGAGATGGGTTTGATTCTTGATGTTGGCCATGCAGCTTTTCTCCCAGTCTGTGCTGGGAGAGGTGCCCAGGGGCCAAGACAGTCCTAAGCACAAATTAGTCACTGAGATATTTGTTTGGGTTTTTACTTTCATAGTATATTTCTTCTTAATGAAGTTTGCTGAATCTTATGCTAAAATTATTTTTGTAATCCCTGACTGAGTGCACATTGACAAGAGAAGAGGCCACATAGTCTGGGTTTAAAAACATTAGTTACCATTAGGTAAAAATCCCATAAAATCAAACGTGGAGGTGTTAGCTTATTTAAACTTTCTTTGAGGGAATACTGAACAACCTGAAACACATTTTCTAGTTCTTTAAATTTGGAAGTATGATAAGAAATTCATTATAATTTATATTTGAAGCTAGTGCTCTTATTTTTAAGGAAATAGAAATAACTGTGGAAGAGGCTGTAGCTTCTAATGAGGTCGACAGTGGGAAAGGTTTGAAAATCTAAAAATAGCACACAGATCCTAATTTTTCAGTATTTTTTAATAGACTATTTGTACAATGGATTAGCAATTTAGCAAGTTTAATAGGTGGCTACACGTATGTTTTCTCAGATTTGTGAGCATCTGTTTTTGAGTCTGTAAAGAATTCTGCTGCCTATTCAGTTCATCAAACTTACATTTTAGTTTTTCTACAGATAAGGTCAATACAATTATCCCCAAGTATTTATTATCTGTTAAGTCGATTGCACTGTATTCGGCACCTAAGATTATCCTTCATTTGGTTTTAGTCATAATTACTCTAATAAAAGGGATTTTGACTATACTACCTTCACGTGGTCTGATTGCCTTCTAAAGAGAAGCTAATTATACAAAGATTAGCTGTGGAAAATCTTTCATTTTCAAAGGCAAGCTTTTCAATACTGATTAATCTTGATTCCTAAGTCACCTTATACTTGTTAGGAAATGAATTTAGATGTGAATGTCTAAGTGAACATTTATTAACATTTTCATCTTAAAACAAGGCTGCTGAAAGCTATTGGGAAAAGTCACATGGACTTGCTTTCAGGGAATGACCCATATGCTGGTCACTTATAGATTCTGTCTTCAATACTCATCTCTTGCCTGGTTCCATATCAGTACATCCAACTGTATATCCCTCCTTGAAGTTCCACAGATACTTCAAAAGTAACTTATATTCTGATATTTATTAAGATTAGATTCAGCTGTGACTAACAGAAAGTCACAAAGTAACAGTGGCTTAAGTAGAAATTTCTTTATTTCTCGTGTTTATGAAGCCAAAGCCCAGGTTCTTTCTATCTTGTTGCTCTGCTTTTTGTGTTTTCCATGGCCAAGTTCAACTTACAGACCAATTTATGGTGAGTAGAGCTCTAGCTATTATGTCCATGTTCCCTTGCAGGAAAGAGGAAGGAGTGAGTGAAGAATAACTCACCCCTCCTTTTAAGGACACTTCCTGGAAGTTGCAAATGTAACTTATAACAACAAATTTATACTGCATGCCAATTGTGAGAGCTTAAGTCACTTGGCTTATCTAGCTACCAGCGTGGAATGCTGTCTTTATTACAGGTGGCCATGCACCAAAGTGAAATCATCTACTCTTTTATGATGTAAGAGGGGACATGAGTACTGGAGGTCAACTCAAATCTTTAGTCTTGGACACAGTGTCCAAATCTGAACATATCTCCTCATAAATCTGATTTTCCTCTATTGTTCCCACTAGTTCCTCAGACTAGAAATTTGACAGTCATTGTAAACTTTCTTCTTTCACTTCTCACATCCAATTAATCAAGTCTAGCTGATTGAGCTCCCACATACATATCTTAATCAACCTGTGGTTACTACTCAGTTTCAGTCCCTTGGGTTTTTTATCATGAATATAATAAATCTCTTAAACAGTCTTTTTTTTTTCCCCCTGTAGCTTTGGCCCTGTCAAGTGGGACTTTCACACATGCTAGTGTGATTTATCTAAAATGCAAACCTGACCATGTCACGTCCCCTGACTCAACATTCTTCAAATGGTAGACAGATTTCTTTAGAAATCTTGACTCTGTCTGCCAGTTCCCTATTCCTCCTTTATCACCAACCTGCCACTGGACCATCTGGAATTCCTATTCCATTCTCAACAAACTCATCCAAATCTTAAGCCTTTTCAGTGAAACCCAGCATCTCCTGGCTTGACACTGAAGACACTAAAGAGATAGTTTATGTCTCCCAGAGTTGGTGGGTGGGGATGTGTCCTCTTCAGTCCTCACCATCATTTCCAGACCAACAATCCTTCCTCCTACAAAATGCCTTTATCATCTGAGGCTCATACCCAACTCCTAATAACTATCACCTGTTTACCTCATGGTCACTTTACCCCATTCAGTAGGAACTTTAATATGGTGGCTTTTAACCACCACAATGTCTGCCATTTTCTGGGCAGACATTGGATGACAAATACAACATTATCTCGGTTATTTGACCTTATCTTCAAAAATCTTCTCTTTTACTCAATCTCAGATACTCAGTCTCTTGAAGGTCTTGGACTTGTATCAAACTGCCATTTTTTTTTTTTTTTTTAATTTGGGAGGGAGACGATAATTAGGTTTATTTAATGGAAAGTACCGGGGATTGAACCCAGGACCTTTTGCATGTTAAGCATGTGCTCTACCACTGAGCTATACCCTCCCCCACTAAACCACCACTAATTTGAAATCATTAATTTAGACAGATCACTCTTCTTGGGTTTTTGGCTCACCTACTCAAGTGCCTCGGCTGCAGCTCTTTTCACCTTTGTCATGATACTCAATGAAGTGAAACTTTTATGTTCTTCCTATCCATCAGCTCCTCCTTGTCTTCACTTCCTTCTTTATCTACCTTGGATTTCGTGTCTTGGTAACACCCAGTTTAATGAACAGCCTGAAGTCCAAGGAGTACAAAACTCATTTTATTTTTCTTGAGGCGCTTCCTTCAGTGATGTTTTGTTGGATATTCTTTTTCTGTCCCCTAGCATACCTCAGACAGATCCCGTTGCTTTTACATTATTTCAAGCATGGAGTGGTCTAGTCCAGCGCAGTTTAATCCACTTGAAAACTTTAATCTCAAATCTAATTTAGTATTCCTTTTCCTTTCTGGCCCTAACGTCAGAGCTTAAGGACTTGATATGTCAGCCCTTTCTCTCCAGCATCTTCAGAATTCAGACAGGGAATGAGGACTAGAGAAAAAGGAGGTTAAGGTTTTCTTCACTTAACATGTGCCACTAGAATCCTCTCTTGAAAATCAACGATCATGGTGTGGCCAGCACCCAAATGCTGCTACTCTTGGTGGATGCCTGTGTATGTTTTTTTGAGGGACCTGCAGGAGCCTTGTCCACTGCCTAGTTATGTCCAAAATGACCTCTCCTATCTCCCACTCAGCTTTTGTCCCCATGGAATACTTCACAACTACTTTCTACTCAGGTCCTCTCCCCTGACCTAAAGTCCTGTTAGGAGAGATTCCAGTAAGATAGCTCTACTCTGGCTACTTTCTAAGTACCCATTTGACCACAGGAGACTCAAGCATCATTATCAAGCCGAATGAAAAATAAAAGTCTGCTAACACAAATGTGACCTCTCTTTGCCTTGCTGCCTCCCATTCATTTTTTCTCATGCAAGTACGTAGGTATGTAAGTTAGATCAGCAAGTCCACTGTGCAATATATATCCACCCATGGAATAATGCATTCTTCTTGAAGACACCCCTCAATCTCAATGAATGGTTTCCTTAGAGCTCCTTTCATATGGCTCACTGGGTAAAGGTTTGAAGCACTCTTTCTACAGTGAAAGGTAAAAGAATCAACCCTCTCCCCTACACCACTGATCACCTGCTTCAGTGGATTCTTCTTGATTCTTTCTTTTGCAAATATAAACTGCTTGGGTGTCATGGAGTGACAGCTTGGATGGCAGAGCCAGATCTACCAATTCTTGGAAGTCCCAAGAGAATGTGCTTTATAGCTCTCTTTAGAATGTGGGTGGTACTTAATGGTTATTTTTATCTTTATGGCCATTATCAACTTCTGAGTCAAAAGGAAAAGTCCCATTTAATAGCTCATTATCCATGTGAGCCAAACTCCCTTGTTCCTGTATTCTTTGATCACACTTATGTGTTAAAACCCTAACTCCAGATTATCCAGACTGCTTGTAATCTCCATGACTATACCCAGAATACAGAGCACAGTTGGAGAAAATCAACTATCGGGGCAGATGGTTAAGTCTATAAATCCATTATGACCAGCCCCAACTTGCCTGTCAGCACCACTCAGTAATTTGACCAGCCACATTCTCAATTCTTTTCAAAAATTTCCAAACTTTAACTCTGGACTTCACCCTGACCATGAGTTTTCTTGCTGCTTCTCATAGAAACAGCTATTTCACATCAGAATGAGAAGCCAAATTGGAACTTCACTTTTCTACCACCAGGGCTACAAAACCACCTGCATCTGACCCATCCTTTCTTCCTGTTTCAACAAAAGGAGCATCTTTACTCCTTGAACTCTGGATCCCCCCTATTTGACTGAAGTATAGTTGGTTACAATGTTATGTCAATTTCTGGTGTACAGCATAATGTCTCAGTCATACATACATATATATTCATTTTCATATTCTTTTTCATGACAGGTTACTACAAGATATTGAATATAGTTCCCTGTGCTGTACAGAAGAAACTTGTTATTTATCTATTTTATATGTAGTAGTTAGTATCTGCCAATCTTGAACTTCCAATTTATTCCTTCCTACCCCCTTTCCTCCCTGGTAACCATAAATTTGTTTTCCATGTCTATGATTCTGTTTCTGTTTTGTAAGTAAGTTCATTTATGTTTTTATTATTATTTTTTTAATTGGATCCCTTTTTATTCCTTCCACAAACATTGGATTAAGCGCCTACTCAGTGGTAGGTGCTGTTGGAAATGGTCCTGGGGTTCTACAGTCAACCTAGGAAAACATAGACGAGTGCCTTCCCTCATGGGGCTCACATTTTTTGAGTGAGAAATAGACAATAAGTAAACAGGCAAAACAGATACAGTCAGGGTGGTAAGTGCCATGAGGGAAGTTACGGCAGGGTTAAGGGTGCAGAGCACTGGATATGTAGCTAGTTTTTAGGTAGAGTGGTAGGAAATGCTTGTTCGAACAGAGACCTGAATGGACGGTGGCTGAAAACATGAAGCTCAAAGCTGGCTGATGAGTGTACAACCTGGATGCTTTTGACATTATATAGATTACCAGCCACATCCCTAGAGCGATAGTTCTTGACTTCTGCCTGCACACCTGGGGAACTTAAAAGAAATCCTCATGTCTGAATCCCACTCTCATAAATTCTGGTTAATTGGACTTGGGTTAGGTCTGATGATAAGGAGTTTTCAAAGCTCCCCAGGTAATTCTAAGGTACAGCTAAGAAGCCAATCAAGGCCTAGAGATTCTGATCCAGCATGTTGGAGATGGAGGCTCAAGAATATATATATTTTAAATATATTCTTCAGGTGAGTCATATGACCAGCCAGCATGGGAAAATTTTACACCCTCTTCTTTGGCTTTGGATATGATTTTTATGCCAAAACTATATTTCTAGCCCACTCTTTTCTTCTGATCCTTGAGGCATGTATATCCAACTGCCTTGGTACACCTCCGGTTGGACATTTTACAGGCATTTCCAATTTAATACGAACAAAGTGAAATCCTTCACTTTCCTTCCCACATCAGCTTTTTCCTATAAGACAAGCTTCTTGCTTTTGTGAGTGGTTCAGCCACCGTCTCAAATGCTTAACGCAGAACCTGGGCATTGATGTGACTTCTCTTTTGCTTACCTCCTACATCCCATCAATCACTAAATCCTTTTGACTCTGTCTCCTGAGCATCTTTCAACTGTTCACCTCTCTGTATCCCCACTACCCTTCTCTTCCTCTTGGATTCCTCAGAACTCTTCCATCTGGTCTCTTCCCAGCCATTCTTACCTCCCTCCAATCCATTTTTCTCACAGCTTAGTGGTCAAAATGATTGTGAAGAATGCAAATCTGGTCATATCAAGGCACTTCCTAAACTATTTTCGGTGGTGTCTAGTTCAGAAACCTTATCAAGACTCAGATGCTTCAAGGATTTGGGATCTTTCTACTTTAGTCATCATGATACCTCACTTACCTCAACTGATTTTCCCCGACTACACCGAACTTCCTGCTCTACCCCTTCTTAATTCTGAGCCTTTACAACTGCTATTTCCTTTATCTGGAACATGCTATCTTCATTTGGTCACATCCTATTCAGTTCCTTAAGATGATGCTGAAATAATCACTTCCCTTCGGGACACCTGTTCTGCCACTGTCGAAGTTCAAGTTCCCTGCAATGTGCGTCAGGACCACTTACGTTCCCTTTGATACCTTCTATCATACCAGCAGTTTCTTCCCCAGTTTGCCCTTTCCGCTGGAGAGCAAGTTCATATAAGGGCAGGGATCATATTTATTTTGTTTCCTCTTATGTCTCCAGCAGCCACTAAAGGTGGTGTTCAATAAATATTTGTTGAATGAATACTTTCAGGTGAAGTAAGCTCTTTTCCTTGATACCCTAGATTCTATCTGAAACATCAAAGTACTGTAAGAAGATTGAATGGTTCACATGTAATTGATTTCCTTCATGTCTGCCTTGTTGCAGAGCAGGGGAGGGTGCCATTGTTTTTTTTCCCCCTCTGTAAGAGCTGCTAGTGGCAGGAAGGCTTGATTATTCCTTACTTTGGGCCACTCTACAACCATGCTTCTTTTCTGGTACTATCCTTCCATTGGAGGAGGTCATCGAGAGAACATGACTGCCTGTTTACCCTCCAGCCTGATCTGAGTAACTGGCAGCTCCCCATCCCCTCCTCCATCTGTGAAATTGACACTACACGCACCATTTTAAACTAGGAGCTGATTTCAAGGATGCAGCCTTGAGAGAGTAAGGTGGTGTTGAAACCATCTGGAAAGACTACATGTCTGCACCCAGTTAAGTCCTCCACATAAACTCTTAGGATTCTGGTGGGCGGATGTGGAGATCTACTGGTCTTGTAGCCACCCAAGACAAGCCTCCTAAGTAAGTTTCCTTGCTCGTTAAACCTGCCGTCTACCAATCTGTAGTGTTCTGCCTCTTTCTTTGGTCCCTCCTTGCTCTCTGTATATAGGGGCCAGTTTCCAATTTCACCTGGGAAGCTCTTGAGGTTTCAAACCAATGCATATACTTGTGAATTCAAGGCAATGTGAGCAATGAAGGGAAGATGACTGGCTAGACTATAGGAAACATTTCATCTTCTCTCCCTCAAGGTTCATAACTGGAAAATAAGATATAGATGTTGCTCCAAAGTCTCACTGAGTTATTAATGAAAGAAGCCTAAGGTGTTCAGGAAATGTGACAGAGAAGAAGGAATGCTTAATTTTCTTTCATTAAAAAGAACTCTTTTGCTGAAGCCACTCCTCCAAGAGTTAGCACGTGACAGGATGGTTAGACAGTGGAGTTTGTTATAAAGTTAATGTTTTGTTGAGAGGTACTGGTGAGAACTGTGGTCAATCAGTAGAGCTTTTGACTATAGCCAAGTTATCCTAGATGGGATAAGCCAAGTGTGTCATATGGGAAATGCCTTTAATCAGAACATTTCCCAGGGGTGCCAAATCAAAGTAGATGTGAGATGCTGATCAGGTTTAATGTTTGTGGTTTACATCCCTCAAAGCAAATGCCACTGGGATATGTTGTTTAAGGTCAATTTCTTCAAGTGGGCTCAACTAACAGACAATTCACAAATTTTTTCTTCTACTTAAACCTTTTACCTTTGGATTTTCTTTCAATATATATTTTGTTTTCCCCAATCTCTCAATTTCTTAGTTTCTCTATTAGCAGTATTAATTTCAGATTAGAATGCAAAGTGTAACTGATGCAAAGACATATTAAGTTAGATATTAAGAGAACTTCTAATGAAGTTATAAAATACTTTTCATAGATATTTTAAGACAAGAAATAAAACAGACATATAAGCTATTTTCTGCCTTGCATGGTGCTAAGTGCCTTCCCTTAGATACAATTATTATTATCCCAATTGTGCAGATTAGAAGAAAGTTTCAAAAAATGAAACTATTGTCGAAGGTCATACAGTTAAAAAAGAGGTTTCCAGTTTATGCCTTTCTCCTCCACTCTGCTGTCTTTATTGTCTACCTGTGGTGATGAAGTCACACTCCTGTGTATAAGTCATGATGCAGTTCAGAGTGCAAACTTTGCTCTCAGATAAACCCCGATATGAACCCTGGCAGAAGGGGATTTCTAACTGTGATCTTAAGAATTTTCTTAATCTCTTTGATTCCAAAGTTTTGAAAACTTAGGCCTCATACCTACCTCTGTGGGAACATGCATGCCAACATCTGTAATACTTTCGACCACATTGAAAATTGAAGCCGGATACAGCATCTCCAACCGCTGTTCCAGCTCATGCAGCTGTGGTTCCCGTCCTCTTTCCAGCTGAAGCTTTGTTACTTTCTCTTCAGTTTTCATTCCACCACTTTAAGTTTTAACATCTGTTTCTCCTTCGCATTTTGATAGCTGTTATCCTTTATCTTTGTCACTCTTATCAATTGAGTAAGAGAAGTTGTGAACGTTTAGCACACTAGTTCCTGGATAAAATGCTCTCTCCCCACACTAGCCACCCAATAGCTCCTGCAAATTGGATTGGATTTCTCAATGCTTCTTGTGGATTATGGTGAAGACTTTGCAGAAGATTTTAGTAAGGATCTTATACCACAGGAATTTAATGTTCTTTGCCTTCTCTTAATCAGATAGAAGAGTGTGGAGGGAAAAAATGGAAGGGATGTATGAAACAGGAAAACTCTGGGAATATATATATTTTAAACCCTTATCAGAATTTGTTAATGAAGATAGTTTCACAATTTTTTGAAGATATTGGAATTTTGTCTTTCTTAAATTACATTGTGTTCTTAGGTTGTGGAGCCAAAGGTTACATTTTTAGGGACAAAATACTGAGAGGAAGCAGCCCACGTGGGGACTGGCAGTGCAGTAGTGGCAAAAGAAAGGCTTTGAAATCAGGAAGACCTGAATGTGAGTTTGGACTTTGCTGCTTACCAGCTGCCTTGGGAAAGTAACACAACTTCTCTGAGCTTTATTTTTCTAATCTATGAAGTGGGTATAACCTCTCCTTTGCAATGTTGTATTAGAGTTAATTAGAGATAATACATTTAAAAACACTTGATATATAGTAATTGATTTTTAATTTAGTGGAAATTTCTACATGGGGTAGAATTGTTTTTTTTTCTTCTGTATTTGATGATAGTGAGTACAATATCAGCAAGCTGTTACAAGAGAGAGAATGTACTGGGAAAAAATGTAGCTTTCCCCAAAAATATTCTACATCTAAATTATGGCTGATTGGAAATTCCACCTCAGTACTCAAGTTAACTTATCAGCTGTTTAGCAGAATTATTTTTGTCATGGCATACTTCTTAGCAGAGATCTATCTAGAATTTAGAGGACTGTCAGTGAAGCTATTAACTAACCTTAGAGTTGATGTAAGGATTGGATGCCATTATATTGGTAAAGCATGTGTTCAGGAAATGATAGATATTGTTACTAGGAGAAATACCTTGAAAGACCCACCAAGGGGTTAATTACATTTACTCTCCAAACTAGAGGCAATCCAGTTGTTTACTATGACTTTACCTGGGGTATTTTGAGAGCGTCCTCAAATTGTGCTAGCCAGTAGGTGAATTGTTGACTGAATGATTCCTTGGATTTCTAATCTGCAAATATTCTGACCTGCAGAGGAATAAAATATATATCTAGAAAATCACTTCAACACATTTAGAGCTCAAAAATCTGTTTACGAACAAAATAAATGCTCTTGGCCATCTCCTCAACCACTGAAAACATTGTGCTCTCTCAGAATTGAATAGAAAATAATAACACATGTCAACCAGGAGTCAAAACACCCTTTGATATACTGTGGCATGTGGTTGGGGAGGGGAGGAACTCAGTTGTCCTGGGACACAGGAGCTTCAAATGGATTTTATTTTGGGTTTTGCTTCTTGCGGGCAGGTAGCCATAACCACTGAGTACTTTCCATGTGAAATCCGCAGTCTCTTCCTGGAACTTGTGGGTAGGGAGAAGCTTCCTAAAAAATCTGGCCCAACTTCTCATTAAATCTTTGGTCACTAGTGCCCTGAAAATGGTCATTCGTACGCTAATTTTCAGTGAAATCTGATTAAAAAGATTATTACAATCGAGTGGGATAATATGAGATAAGTCACAGAACAACTGAACCGGGTTGGCAAGGTGGGTGAGGGGTAGTGGGCAGTTAATAAGGAGGGAACCTTCTTGGAGAAGGTAATGCTTGAACTAAGTCAACAAACAGACAAAGACGTTCCTTTTATCACTGTCAAGTGTGGTGCTAACTCGAATCTCTTATGTAAAATGTGGCCTCATTATTTCTACAACATGCTGGAAAGCAAATATGTGGAAAGTTTATATTCTATAAAGGCTAAGACAGTCTTTATTGTGATAAAAAGTGATGGACCCTATTCAAAGCCCTGCATGATAAGCTTGCAAAGAACCACAATAAAGAAAACGATGCGAAATTTCAGCACACTTGGGCAAAGGGTGTATGTGCAAAGCTTCCAAAGAGCGGGAAAAATAGATTGTACACAAAAGGTTAGGAAATAGAATGACATTATGGCCTCTGAAAGCTAGATGACAGTGGAGCAATGCCTTTAAAATTCTGAGAGAAATTTTCAACTTAGACATTTTTAGCCAGACCAACTATTAATTAAGTGTGACGTCAGAATAAAGGCATTTTCATGCAATTAAAGGTGACATTAAACTCATTTCTCCTGCCCCCTTTTTAAAAATGTTATAGAAATATAAGCTTTTTTAACAGAGAGTAAAATAAGAAAAAAGAAAAAAGAAAAAAAGTGATAGACTTTAAAATTTTTATTTCTTTTATATTTTTATTTATATATTTATATTTATTTTATTTTATTTCTGATTTTTCATGAATAGTCAACATTTAAGTCGATTCATTAACATTATTAATAATAACAAACATTTATTAAGTGCTTTATCGTGTGTCACTACGGAGACAAGCATGATATGCATTAAATGATTTATTCATGGAAAGCGCTTAGATCTGTTCCTGGCACATAGTAAATGCTCAAAAGCATTTAAAGCAACTATTACTATCACAACTCTACTGTTATATGCAATCCATTATATAATGACTACGGAGCCAGAAGTTTGAAGAGATTTAGGAATTTCCTAGAGGTCATAGAGCTAGTAAATAAGAAGTTTGGGATTAGAATTCAGAATGTCTAACTCAGAGTTCAAGCTCTGAATTATTATGATATAATACTCAGTGTATTAAAATTATTCTCTAATAACTTGTGAGCTAAAGTTATATTAGGTAATAGTAAGGAGAACATGAGTTTGTACACATTACTTTAATCTAGACTACTGCTTGTCAGTTTTTTTAAGCCCTGCATAACTGTTCCATGTTGTAATGAACAAATAATGTATTCATTAGTGAGATTTAAAATCTCTGGAGATAAAGCAGATAAGTCTATACAGGGGTTATAGATATACTGGTTAAAAAAAAAAGTCTGACTAGGGATGAGAAATGAAACTGTGTTGGTGTAAAGGATCTTGTACTGGGGGAAGAGACAGGTCAACACAGGAGTCAGTAAAAGCAAGTGGCAGTCCCCTGGAGACCCAAGAAGCAAACCTGGTGGTCCTACATTATACTGGGGGTTGGTTTGGTTTTTGCCATCAATTGTTACGTCTACATGAAGCAATTTGCTAATCAGCTACATCTACAAGCTCCAGCAAAATAGAAGCCCTTGGTTTTGCTTTTGCTTATTTATTTGCTCTCTTTTCTTTCTCCCAATTATTTTTGTTTTCCTCCATTCCTTTCTCTTTCAGCTCCTGTGATAGATTAATGAAATCTCAGGAAAGCTATCCAATCTGAAAGCCAAAAGATAGTGAGAAAATCTTTTATGAAGAGCACAACCCTCACTCTCTTGGAAACTTGGGGAGCCCTGAGATGGAACCACGGGAGCCAGATCCATCTTTAAGGGACAAAAGACTTCTGTTTATACTTCCTTCTAGGCTGGGGCTGGTTTCTGGGGATCTAAGAAGGTAACTCTAATACCCACCCCAAAACCTGCTCCCATCAGATGGAAATTTCAGCATTAGGTGCTTTTCTCGTAGCTCCTGTTGCGTGGAGGGACAGGGCCTTCTGGCACATGTGACAATAGAGCAAAGGTCCACTTCTTAAGTGTGGTGTGAGGCGCCCTGTGGATCTGCTCCCCAGTGAAATCCTCATAACTAGTGAATACTATTAAGAAACTCAACCATTTTTAAGTTTTTGGAAATTGTCCTAATCAGAATACAGCAAACGAACATTTATTCAAGAAAATCTATTATATTTTGGTGAGAATACCAAGAATCTGTGGCACCTGAGTCCTGAGATGTTCCTTTACTTCCCTCCCCTTCTCCCTGTCTTCCCCCACCCCCACACCAGGCTGAGCTTGATTGCATTTCAGATGGACCAACAGAGTGCCTTCTACTCCCTAGTTCCCAGGGAAGGACTAAAGTACCTCCCTGGGAAGATCAGATAGTCAGGATTTCTCATCCCCTCCAGGGCATCACATAGTGATAAAGGAATCAATCCAAGAAGAGCATATAATACTTGTAAATAGCTATACACCTAATGTAGGAATACCCAAACACATAAAGCAAATATTAACAAGCATAAATAAGGGGCAGGTGATGGTAATACAATAACAGTAGAGGAATTTAACAGTCCACTTCCAGGGATGGATAGATCATCCAGACAAAAGCTCTATGTTCATTGCAGCATTATTTACAATAGCCAAGATATGGAAGCAACCTAAGTGTCCATCATGAGGTGAATGGATAAAAAAGCTGTTATATGCATATACATATATATATATATATGCATATATATATACAAATACACACACATATATATAAAAAGATGTATTTTATATATATGATATTTTATATATATATTTATATATATATAAAATATAATGGAGTACAGTTCAGCCATAAAAAAGAATGAAATCTTGCCATTTGCAACAGCATGGATGGACCTAGTGGATATTGTGCTAAGCAAAATAAATCAGAGAAAAGATAAATACTGTATGATTTCACTTATATACACATCTAAAAACCAAAATAAATGAACAAACAAAACAAAACAGGGAGTCACAGATACAGAAAACAAACGTGTGGTTACCAGAGAGGAGGGTGGCGGGCAGTGGGGTGAAATAGGTGACGGCTACTTAGAGGTATAAACTTCCAGTTATGAAATAAGTAAGTCACGGATGCAATGAACAGTATGGGGGGCGTAGTCAATCCTACTGTAATAACTCTGGTATGGTGACAGATGGTTACTGGACTTAATGTGATGATCAATTCATAACATATGCAAATGTTGAATCACTATGTTACACACCTGCAACTAGTATAACATTATATTCAGTTGTACTATGAAAAAATGTACAATTAAAAAAAATAAAAATGAGAAAACAGAGGCTTGCATCTGGGGATGGTAAAGTCACAGAGGGATCCCAAATTCTGAGATGGAAAAGTAAAATTTGAATCAGAACTGAGTAGAAGTCAGAAACTCAGGGAATTTGACGTCAAAGACTTTTTTCCTTTTGGGGAACATATCAGTCTCCACTGGTGTTTGGCTTACTCTTTTTTCGTCTGACTTTGATCATTGCTTATATTCAAGTCCATTGTGTGTGTGTGTGTGTGTGTGTGGTGGGGTGCAGTGGAAAATACTTTAATTTATTTGTGATCTGTACTCCAGGGCAAATGAATTTTGGAAAAAGGCCTTTGATTAGGGAAATGGGGAAGAACCTATGAAGGCACCAGATATCATGTAAAGACATCTGGTGAGAGGAATTTTGAAGGGCCAAGAAAAGAAATGTTGGAAGAACCAGAAGCCTGCCTTGTTAAGATCACAGCTCACCTTGGGGCCCTCCTTCGGTTGTCACATTTTGTAGACACGAATTCTGCAGGTAAAGGTCCCACATCGGATGGGTCAAACTGGCCAAAAAATCTTTGTCTTACTTTTATGAGGACTCTTGGGGTCAAAAGGTGTGAGTGACAGGCCCAGTCTAGGCCAAATCATGGAAAGCCAGGGGGAAACTTCTGCCTGGGATGCTGGGGATATTTGCAGGAGAAAACTGGGCTATCAAAATGCAATCTAGATAACTTCAGCCTAAAAGCTCTCCACCAGTGTGGTCCAAGGACTTTAGGTTTGTGAGTCTCAATTTTTAGGGGGAGCGTTTTCCCTAGGGAGGGGTGAGGATCATATCAGAATTTGAAGGATGAGAATGTGTATGTATTTGAAGATGCAAGTTCAATATACTTATTCTGCTAGTAACATAAATTGCAGAGAATGAAGCTCCACAGTCCTTTTGATTGGTAGAAACATGCAGAAGATAAAATGAGAAAGCACTGCTAGAGACAAGGGGTGGAAAGGGTTAATAAACAGTGTTGCAGATGAGTAGGATATAAAGAGTTTGGGAACAAAGTGAGACAAGGCGGAAGGGGACAGGGCACAACCATTGAAGGAATGACACAGCAACTGAGGACAGGACAAACTGGTTAGAACCAAGATGGTAGAAGATTTGACTTCCAGTGGTACCTTGAGCCTCATGGCGCACCCACAGGAGCCATGACAGTTCCTAGGCTGACCATTAAAGGTAAAAAAGTAGGCAGGGGCCCAATTCCTGGAAATCCCTGCCCCTTCCCCAAAGTAGTTGGAATAATCTTCCTACTCATTAGCGTATGAAATTACTGAGCCTATGAACTGACGACACCACACCTTGTGGCCTCTCTCTCTTGCCTTCTTGGGATGGCCCCCACTCTGTCTACAGACTGTGTATCTCTCTAAACTTGCTTTCGCTTTATTACGCCTTGCTCTTGAATTCTTTCCTGTGTGAAGCAAGAACATATTCTCCGATAACAAAACGATATTTTTCTTTGAGGAGTTGCAGGGAGACTTTCCATTTTTGGAGCAGCGGAGCTAGGGCTGCATTTGACTCGGCGACTGGCAGTTGAGGAAGTGTTAGTTCACCAGTCAGGATGTCTTGTGTTGATTACATGTTGAGACCTCTCTCCAGCTTTTTCCATGGAGCCTCTCATGAGGAAGAGCATTCAAAAAATTCTCATGTGGTCTTCACAGACTCTCCTAAGGAGGCTGACACCACACTCCAGAAAGCTCACGGCCTAGTAACATGAGTTTTCTGATGCTAGATGATTGGTTGGCTAGAAAACAATAGAGTCTTACAGTTTTAGAAGTATTTGGGGCCATATGTTCTTCTTATAAGTAAGATTACAGAAGGATGAAATTTCAAGTTCAGTATTAAGCTGATTCTTAAATGGGAACGATTCACATCTCTAGTGGTATGAATTAGACCTTGAAAAATAGAATCATTAATTCACAAATATGCCTAAATAAAGTGTGCTGGTTATTTTCCCCCAATATCTAGCTCTAACTTCTAGATCTGTCCTGCACTCTTGGTCTTTGGAAGCTGACTCCTTAGGAAGAAATCTCCTGGGATATTTTACTGGCTGGCCTTGGGTGGGGTTCAGGCCTGGAGAAACACCGGCAGGAAGTCAGAGGGAGAAGGAGGAAGTCTTTGGTGTCCCATCTCCGCAGTCGCCATGTCCCACCACACCATGCCTCTTGCTGGGTCCTCTTCTCTGCTCCAGCTCTCACTGAGCTCTGACAACAGCATCAAAGTTTTCTCCCTGTGCCTCTTCAGCACTGGGAATGTTAATGCCTTCCCATTAGCAAGCTCCCACTGCTAGTTTCTGAATGTCTTACCATTCTTGGTTTATTTTCTGAAATTGCCCACACCTATATAAATCATCTCTTTACTAAAGGCTTATATCATTTGCAATGTTTGGGAGAAATCTCTTTTCTTCTGGGACTCTGACCTGATACACAAGGGGAGAAGACTTAAGAAAAGAACACTGGATTGGAATTAGAGGCAGGTTGCCCAGTAACTGATTCGGTAATCTTTGGAGAAAATGCTTTAGCTTTTCTGAGCCTCTATTTCACCTCATGTAAAAAAGGCAGAACATTATCCTCTGAGTCTAAACCAAACCTGGCATAAATGGCTGAAAGAGAAAGGGGCAGGCTGGACTGGATGATAAGCTTGTCATTTTTAGAGGGTGGAAGCAGATACAAGTGCAAACAGGCTGAGTTGGACACACTCTCAGGCCCTGGGGAAATGTTTATCTTTGTAAGAGAAAATTCTCTCTCAAGGCACACACAATCTCAGGCTGGATTTCCTCTAGATAAGGAAAATTGATGCCAGGGCACAGGGAAGCTGGGGAGAAGTGGAATCGTAGCGAGTTCATGTGCGGGGAGGCAGCCTTTTCCTTGATTCCCAAATGCTCTACTTAAGGAGAATTAAGTCACTGATGAGACAATGGCCATCACTGTCTAACAGCACTTGTGGAGAGTTGCAGCCTGAAGATGTGGGCGTCCCGTGGACTTGAGTTTTAGGTGGCTCTAGTGCACTTCTAGATCCAGTGTCTCCATTCAGTTATTTTATTTTATTTTATTTTATTTTAGCTGTGGGGTAGGTAATTAGGTTTATTTATTTATTTATTTTTAATAGAGAAACTGGGGATTGAACCTAGGACCTCGTGCATGCTGGGCATGCACTCTACCACTGAGCTATACCCTCCCCTCATTGAGCTATACTTTCCTCCGGATTCAGTTCTTAGATTTCATCAGGTTCCACTTGCCACAAATTTTTTTAAACACACTTTTCCATTCCCAGTTCCCAGGAGGCATGAAAATGCAGACTTTAAAAACTATTAGTTTACATTTTATTGAAAAGCCACATACATTTTTAATAAAACTGGAGTTACTCATTTGGCTTATATGGAGTCCCTTCTTCCTAGAAGGCTTTAACATGCTGTTAGAACTGTTTCAGAAGGTGAGCGGCTGACATGTCAAATGTGGGGGTGAATGAGAGATTATGGAGGAAAGTAAGCAGAGAAAAACCAATGAAGAAATTGATGTAGACATTAAACAGCTCATGAATGATAAGTGCTGGAGAGGGTGTAGAGAAAAAGGAACCCTCCTACACTGTTGGTGGGAATGTAGTTTGGTGCAACCATTATGGAAAACAGCATGGAGATTCCTCAAAAGACTAAAAATAGACTTATCATATGATCTAGCAATCCCATTCCTGGGTATATATCTGGAGGGAACTCTAATTTGAAAAGATACATGCACCTCAATGTTCATAGCAGCACTATGTACAATAGCCAAGGCATGGAAGCAACCCAAATGTCCATTGACAGATGACTGGATAAAGAAATTGTGGTGTATTTATACAATGGAATACTACTCAGCCATAAAAGAGAATAAAATAATGCCATTTGCAGCAACATGGATAGACCTAGAGATCATCATTCTAAGGGAAGTAAGTCAGAAAAAGAAAGAAAAATACCAGATGATATCACTCATGTATGGAATCTTAAAAAAATCAAAAAAGAGGACACTAATGAACTCATCTACAAAACAGAAACAGACTCACAGACACAGTAAACAATCTTATGGTTACTGGGGGAAGGGGGTGGGAAGGGATAAATTTGAGATTTGCAAATGTTAGCCACTATGTATAAAAATAGACTAAAAAACAAAATGTCTTCTCTATAGCACAGGGAACTATATTCAATGTCTTGTAATTAACCTTTAATGAAAAATATGAAAATAAATATATGTATGTACATGCATGACTGGACATTGTGCTGTACATCAGACACTGACACAATGTAACTGATTATACTTCAATTAAAAAAGAACAATTAAAAAAATAAAGAAATTGATGTAGAGAAGAAATATACTTGTAAAGAGACACACAGAGAGAGAGGGACTGAGAGCTCAATTTTGTTCAAATAAATGAGCAAATGAAGAGGAATGGTGGCTACAATATGTTAACTTTTTGGCTAAATGCAGAAAAAGGGACAACTATCTCAGTGATCTTTTGAGAATTTTTGACTTGAATATTTAATTTGGAAGTAAAATTTCCAAAAGAAATGCCGTAGATGATGACTCACAAAAATATGATATTCCTATAATATTGGATGAGTGCATTTTTGAGAAGGCTCAAGGATAATTGTCTAACATAATTTGGTGAAGTTGAAAATAAAAACAAATGGAATAATAGCCAGCCACTTCAGTCTGCTTATTATTTTTCATTCATCATAGAAAGGAAAGGAGGTCAATTGAGATGAATAGAGACATTCTTAATAAAAGCGAGAGCACATCATTTAAATGACGTCTGTGATTGGAATAACGTCTCTAGGTGTAAGAATCCTTCAGCTGCCAAGGCCAAGGGAGGTGCTCTGTTACACCAGTGCTATATGGATTCATTAGTGAAGTTCTTCCAGCTTTTATCAGTTCTGTTTGATTTTATTTGGAGTATTTTCCCCCCAGCCAGCATCATTTGCACATTGTTTCCAAGGAATCTTTATTCCAAGAGCAGCTTGAATCCATTCAGCTTTGGCACATCGGAGCAAGACCTAAGTGTCTCATCCTATTAGTATGTCATCATTTGGCATGCATTCTGTCCTTATTCACAGCACTTAATTCTGTGGTCATCTTCTTCTTCCTTGTTGCCTTATCCATAGCTCGTGTTCCTTCTCTTCAAAAACACCAATAAATTATCTTGGGAAAAGCAACAGAAGGCCTAATTTTTAGTGCAGAAACCATCAAAACCTGGGAATGTAAGAAGAAAAGTAGACTGGAAAAAGACCAGGGGAGACACTGATGACCAATTCTCTAAATTCTGATGGGTATCATTAAGACATTCTCTCCTATCTCAGATGATAAGAAACTCCTAGTGATTCCTTATCTCCATAAAACACTAGAATAAATAGCTCTAGGAAACTGTAGACTATAAATAATTCCTGGTTATTCTGGTACTGTAACATTTATAGAAATGACCCATAATTGTCATGAGAGTTGATTTGAAATGAACTTCTTGAATCCCTGAAGGCCTCAGAACCTTAAGTTAGAGTTTCCAAAGACCTTTTAAATGATGGGCTTTAATTATGATTTTCAAATGGCTTTTTCCTTTAAAAAATTTGATGACATCCATTAACACTGATAAGTCCTTCAGCATTTCAGCTGTAAGTGAGCAAAGGTAGCAGCAGTGGTGGCTGCAAATATCATATGTAAGAGAGTCCAATACACAGTTAAGCTGAAAGTCAACTTGCATCTATTGTACAAATGATGGTGAGTATTTCTCTTGATGTTTCATGGTGTTCTTGTTTCCGTTCGAATTCTAAGAACTTATCAGTTCAAAGTGGATTACCAAAAACAGAGTTTAGGCTTCCCTAAAAAGACCAAAAGTAAAACTTTAGACTGAAACAGGCTCATTTTGCAGGTGGCAAGATGTACCAATGAGGCACTACATTTGGGATTTTACTATTTTCTCAGATAAGAATATTGTGACCTAACTAAGCAATTGTTGTTTCCTAGAGGAAAGGCATCTCTGACAGATGAAGCCACTTGTACAACGGTGTGAAGGAACATGGGGTGGCGGGAGGGAGCCTGGACAGGCCCAGGGATGCCTTGGGAGAGGGACACGGGAACCAGATGGTGAAGAAAGAGTCTTGCAGTCAAGCTGATAAACTTAACATTTATCTTGAAGATGAGTGTGGAGGTGATGGAGAGAGGGTGCAGGAAATAGTCACTTTGAGTGTGACATGATTGGAAGTGCCTGGATTTATGCAACCCAGGCTTTCCCCTGGCACAGCTGGGTCTCAGAGTCACTTTGGAATTCTCCTCTCTAGTCACTGGCTGAGAAACACAGAGGCAGCCATGAGCCAGAGGGGCAAGAATAAGGCTGGAGCACCAGGTTACTTGAGAATTCCTTTCTTGCCTTAGGAATGATTCCTTTGCTTAATTCAAAGGAAAAGTAAACTTGCGTATAAAATTTCTATTAGATGACCCGTCAACATCCTCGTTTGAAGACAGTCAGTCAACCAGAAGAACGAGAGCTCTTTCTTATCGTGTATCTGTTTTGTGTCCTTTGCTGCATTGCAGACACATTTGAATTTCCTAGCCAATTCTGACTAAATGGAAACTCACATCCCACAAATACCGACAGAGGTATTAGACTGTTATTAAGGGAAATTTCTTCACTCAATCCTCATTCTCATTTTCATTAGGAGGATGTAGATGCAGACTTACAAGAACCTTCTCTAGCAGGCAGCTATGTTCACTGTTCAAATGGGCAATTATTCTTCTAAGCCAGTCTAACCCTCAAGGACAGAGGAAGGAGAAAGGAGGAGACAAAGAGATTCAGTCTCGCCCCAGGCACAGTGTGTTCCCATTTGAGAATGTATTAAGAGTTCCAAACTGGATGACTGTCCCAGTGATTGGTATTTTTAGATTACACTGAAAAATCAGAGAATTCATCTGGGGAACAATCAAACAAAAGAGCTCCTCAATCTACCCTAACGGAAGCCCACATTATAGATGTGTGGTGCGACTGAAACAAAGAGGAGGCAATGAAATATTTTTTTAAATAAATATTGAGCAAATGTTCTCCTGGGAGTTAAATAACTTATAGACTTATGCTGATCCAGGGTGAAGACTAAATTACTTGGACATGTCTTTCCGTGGGATTTTCACAGCTTTGGCCAGGTTTGGATTGGTGTTTCCTACTTCTGTTTGCTTGGTATTGGAGATTTGAAGTCCGAAGCCTTCCAAGTGCAATTTGTCAACCTTGAGCCCTCTATTTCAACAGAGCATGCTTAAAATATGTTTTTTTTAAATTATTAATTTATTGATTCAGAAGCACTGGGGCAGCCTTTCCTTGGTAAACCAATGAAGTAAGATAGCCCCTGGCCTTCACAAATTCTTAGTTTATAGCGTAGGATCATTCCTTACAAAGTATGAAAGTGACATCACTTGGAACACAGCTCAAATAGTAGCCAACTAGCTATCTACTCCTTTATCTCAATAAACCTTCAGCGTTCTCAAACATGGCACAATTTACGAGCTCCTCCCTGTCTGCCTCTAAATATATTTAGGTTTCTCCCTTAAAAAAAAAACATGCCTTTACACACTTTGTCTTGTTCTGTCCTTTCATAACGAAACTTCTTGAAAAATGAGTCTTTGCCTGTAACTTCCATCTCCTCACCACCAACTTCAGCCGTAATTCCGTGGAATATGACTAGCATCCCCTGACTCTGCCCAAGTGGCCCTTGCCATGTTACTAATGGTTACTGTACACAAAGACTTTTTTCTTTTTATACTGTTTTTTTTATGTTTGCTGCATGAAGCACCTCTGGCTACCCTCTCTTTCTTTTAACTCCCTTCCCTGCTTCACATGCTATTGACACTTTCTAGTTTCTTTTTTCCTTCTTTTAAGAAATATGGATATTCCTTTTTTTAAAAAAATTGAAGTATAGCCAGTTTACAATGCTGTGTCAATTTCTGGTGTACAGCATCATGTTTCAGTCATATAACTCATTTATATCTATTTGTCTTTGCATTTCTTTTCATTATAGGCCACTACAAGACATTGAATTAGCCCCTGTGCTCTACAGTATAAAGTTGTTGTTCATCTATTAAGAGAATTTTGTCTTGCTTTGTTTTTATTTTTCTGAGGGAGAAGTAATTAGGTTTGTTTGTTTGTTTGTTTGTTTGTTTATTCATTTATTCATTTATCTGATGGAGGCACTGGGGATTGAACCCAGGACTTTTTGCATGCTAAGCACATGCTGTACCACTGAGCTATACCTTCTACGCCCTATCTATTTTATACATAGTAGTTAGTATCTGCAAATCTCATGGCTGTTCTCTCTCTCTCTCTTTCTTTCTCTTTCTCTCTTGCCTCAGGGGTCTTCTCCCCTTTGTTTCCTAAGTACATGGGTACTGGCAGGGTTTCCTTGCCTGCGCTGCTTCTCTTCTTCCTTCTTCTGGTTCCTAGCACCTCAGCTTTCCTTCAGAGAATCAACTTTCACATCATCCTCAGCCACGTGGTCCCAGAGAGGCTGGCCCTGGTCCTTGGTTCCGGGGCTCCGCGCCTGGTCCTGGCCTCTACAGTCAGCCTATTCCATCCCATCCCTCAGCCCCTCCACGGGCGCAGTGATTGGTGGAGGAATGGCTGTGGGACCAACCTGGAACCAATCAGTGTCAGCCCTGGAACATTCGCTAGGCCTACTGGGAAGGAAAGCTTTTTGTCTCTGGCAATGTTGACTTCTTAAAATAGAAATCTGGAGCTGCAGATGACAGTTTTACTTCTGCAAAAGGAAGTGAGGAGAAGGGGAGGCAGGGTGGGGTGTTAGAGCCTGAATAAGGTGGAGAGGGCATCGGGGCAGGGGGAGCAAGTGAACTTGTGCTCCGGGCTCGATGGCTCCTGGAGAGGTGTTTGAGCCTCAGTGGTAAGGTTTGAGCGCTTGTTACGCTTGTTACCTTTGTTTAAACATATTTAATTTAGATAATTTAAATTTTAATAATTTAAACAACTGACACAGAATTCTGAAGATTTAACAATCGACTCCAGCACACCACTGCCTCGAGTTCGAATATCTGTTGATGTTTCTTGGCTGAATTATTAATGTGATGGCTGCCAAATGCTAATTTTTTTTTAATTCAGTTGTTCCTTCTAAACCTATTAATTGGCCTTCTAACCTTAAAGAATAGCTTGATTAATTAATTAAATTTATTTATTTAGTATGAGCTTACTGTTACCTATTATTAGTCCACAGATTATAATCCATTAATATCACAATTTATTTTGATGCTCAAATTGTCTGCAGTTTGGCCAGTGGAAGGTCCTTCAAGCTGGCATCTGCTATTTTGACCTATCCTCATGATGCTTTTAAGGATGTTCTTTTAGGATTTTTAGTTACCTTCTGGTGCAAGGCAATTATTCTTTGTACCCTTACACATTGTCTAAACCCCCTCTATAAGTAACTAGCTTTGTATTGCCGTTGTTGCCTGCAGCGTGGGTGCCCTCCTCTGACTTGGGTCCCTGCTCCCACTCTAGGGCACCACAGCTCTGAACAGTCACTCTGTCTGCTTGGGCTGCTGGCCCTCTTCCCAGGCCTGGATGCCGTCCTCACGCCGGAGTGGCTCTGGGATCTACCCCTGCCACGCCTTCCCCTGCGTGGACTTGGTCTCTACATATTTTATAATTTTACGTATAGTTCAACTCTGCTTTGCTACTATTTTGTTGAGGTATTTTGCCTCAGGTGTTGTCAAACTTCTTAAATGGCCCTATAGTAAATATTGTTGATTTTTGGACCACAGATTTTCTGTTGCACCTGCAACTGTTCAACTCTGCCATCGCAAATGAATGGTTTGCTGACCCTTGGTCTATGTTCATGAGCGTTCACAGCTTTGGTCCACAGCTTTCTTGTAATATCTCTGTCTATTTTGGTATCAGGGCCATGCTGGCTTCACAAAATGAGCTGAGAAGTGTTCCCTCCCCTTACTTTCTGGAAAAGATTTTGCCGAATTGGTATTATTTCTTCCCTAAGTGTTTGGTAGAATTCACCATGAAACCATCTGGACCTGGAGTTTTCCATCAGCCCACTCTCTTTCACAAACTGGGCCCTAGAGACCAGGAGTTCATCTCATAATAAGCTGGAGGGGTACTTGGAGCAACCTCAGGAGCAAATTCTTCTCTGACCAACTTTTTGGTTTTTAACCAAAAGGACTACTGAAAGAGATTTTTTTTTTTTTTTTTGTGCAGTGCAGTGCAAACTTTTCTCTGAAATTCCTAGATGGAAGTTTGATTCATTTTGCATAGAAAATTAGCCAAGTTTTATTTTTCTAAGTTGAAAAAAAAGTAGAGAGTTAAGAATCTATCTATCTATCTATCTATCTATCTATCTATCTATCTATCTATCTATCTATCTAATCTAAATGTCACAAACCCTAGCAAGCAGACAATATAAAAAATATTCTGGCATACTTTTCATTATAGAGGTTTAATGCATATGACATTCTTAGGTTAACATCTGAACTTACCATTTGTTAAAATCTTATAGTGACATATTTTCTCATGGATGAGTGCTGGATGTCAGTTTGAGATTACTCTTGACATAGTCCAATGAGAGGGAAGGAAGGCCAAGCCCTTCATACAATTCTGATCATTTGCCAACAGCATACACAGAAAAAAAGTGAACCTCCTTGGACATGTGGAATTATTGCTGGCCCAAGTGGAGACCATCACGATCCTCTCACCTACAGGTAGCCAGCAATGCAACTTTGACCTGCTGGAAACAAGTAATGTTTGAAATATGTGCCTGTGGCCTGTGATAATGTTAAGAACATCCATCTTCCTTACTTTCTGTTTCTTCCCAGTTAGTTTTCTCCCTCTGTCAGGTGCTGTCATGAAAGCAGCTAAGGAAATGGGGTTGCAGGTTTATGTTGATCCTGCAGTTACATATATTTGTAGCATATTTTGGTCCTACAAACAGATTAGAAGCCAAGGGAAGCCAAGTCTAAAATTAATGATCCTTTTGTGCTGGCCGTGAATGAATCCCTGTCCTCTGGCCAAACTGCCAAAGGCATGTCTGTGCCATTCAGTTTGTGATCTGAATGAGACGTTTCTGATCCATGGACTATGCCAAAAGATACTGTGTACTTCCTGAATTTTAAACCATCATCAGCCTGGCCTGCTATAGGTATTGAGTTGAAAGGCAGATGTTGAACTGGACATCTTTCTTTTGTCCCTTCAGAGTCACTCTTTCTTATTCTCCATACTGCTCTGCAGCAAAGAAGTTGACCTCTGGGGATGACATTAATAATCTCGCATGCTCTCTGCTTATGAGTTGGATTTGGCCAGTGAGGAGGCACCCCTCCTTATGGGTTCTCAACTGGCTGACTATGTGCCAGCTCCTATAAGATGGTCTTCTCCACGCAGCTCTCTTGGTAACCCTGCTCCCCTCCCCTCTTCAGGCACGGAAGTGGTGACTAGAATTACCACTCCTGAGGTGAGGCCCTTGTGGTTTCCTTACACCCTCCCCACATCTCTGTAAACAATCCTTTCTTAAAATCCTCACGTTTTCTTTCTTTGAATATATCCCATCTGTTCCTTGTTGATATAGAAGATCACTACAACAAATCTCTTCAATCTTTCTATCTCTCTGATGTCATGCCATAGTACTTCTTAGTTTGTCTTCCACAGACTGAAGTCAATTCATCAGAAAATTCCTGTGGGCAATTAAAAATCTGGAAAATCAACCTTGTATTTCTGGCAGGCACAGTCATTTTGTGTATCTGCAAAGCTAATTGAATACAAACTGGTTAAAGCTTGTTGCCCTATGATTCTGCTCTGTAAGTTTTTGGAGTTCACTTTATTTGTGGTTCTATATAACTTAATGTCATGTTTGACCCTCATATTCTAAATAGAATGAACTCTCCTACAAGGCTGTTCCCCCAAAACTAAAACACGAGGAAGAGTCCTCCGAAGTTTTCTGTGTGGTGGAATACAGGTCAGATCTAGGGGAGCTTCTGCAAGGATGATGCATGGTTTTGAAAACAGGGTGAATATAGCAGTTAAATGGGATATTTCTCCTTATCTTACCCTTCTGATGGAAGCCCTTGTCCCGCTCAGGGGCTGGCTTACTGCATGTTGGTCTGCTCAGAGCCACATGACGCTGGCTATCTTCCCCTGCTTTCCTGCTGCTCTGGTACTTGGGGTGGTAACGCTCGCCACTGCAGATCCCCTCTAAATGTGTCTGTTGCTGGTTTGTTCCTGGGGAGTGGACGCAAAGTGGTGGTCCTGTGCAGATCCAAGTTCTGTTGATGCGTCATATTCTCAGCGTCCTACGGGATTATTACTATTTCTATTCTTATAGTGTTTACCTTTCATTTATCACAGCCCTGTGACTATCGCATTTAGGTAATGAAGCCAAAGCTCGTTGGCTGACAGATGGCTCATTGTCCTTAAATCAATGTGGGCTCCAAAAAAATACATCCTTACCTGAGATACAAAGTTAAATGTAGAAATCAGATTCTGGTATTGGATACTTTCATTTCTAACTTTTAAAAGCTGCTCTTTTATAATTCAGTAAAAAGGTCAATGTATATTGGGAAGAAAGGAGAATTGAAATACCCAAGATGGATCCTTTTATATTATTTTTTCAGCTTTATTGAGTTATAATTGATAAATAAAATTATAAGATATAAAAAAAAAATCAATGTGTCTATGCTAAGAATGAATGGCTCCTCTGGAATATCTATGGGCCTGTCCATGGGTGGCCCCCTGGCTGACCTGTTTCATGAGCCCTAAGGACATTCTGAGGGAAACCTCTGCCATTCTATGGGGAGGCGAAGTGTTTTCCCTAATGGTCAGGCCACTTCCAGGCTGTGTACCTTTGTATGGTTACGTAGAATCCCTAACCTCAGTTTCTTCATTTGTGAAACAGAGCATATGATAGTATCTACCTAATAGAATTGTAGTGATAACAATAAAATATGTATACAAAGCAGTTAGCACCATGCCTGACATAAAGGAAGCTTTCCAAAAATGTTAGTATCTTTTTTATTATTACAAAACTACATAAAATTTTGAGAATTGTTCCCAATATTTAGAAAGTAAAACTTCATGAGGATTTAAATATAAAAATACTCATGTCCATGGATAGGCTTTCAGAGAATAAGTTGGTAAATAACTGAGCAGCTTTGAGATACCTTCCTCCTAGGCCAAAATTTTTGCAAAGAAAAGAAAGCTGAGACCACAGATTGTTTTTTCACAATTTCTGAGAGCTGAGATATCAGAGGTCTGACTTACATTTCTTCCCCTCTTTGTTAAATACTCACAGGGAAAATTAGGTTGAAATTTCCTTTTCACTACTAATTACTGGAGAGCCTATGTTAGGTTGTACTTGAGCAATGTTTTAGTAAATGAAATGCTTCGACTCACACTAATTCTTAGGTCTGTCAGTTTATCCATGAGGGACCTGGTTCGAGAGGTTGGATGACAGCAGTGAGGACATGTGTAGACCAAAGGAACAGGTGGAGTTTTAGATGGAAAAAGTATTTGTGAACAATGGCACCATATTGCCTCATGATATAATTGTATTTTCAAATTCCTGAAGTGATAACATAGCAGATCAAACCTTAGCCTGCCTGCTCCTTTCCCCTTCTGATTTACAGACTCTCTTCCTACTCTTTGAAATTAATGTTAGCCATTTGGTATCATTTCATGTTTTTTCTGTTTATCTACAAGTATACTCAGACACAAAGAGGTTTTTTTTGTTTGTTTCAATATTATACTATACACGCTATTTTGTAACTTTCTTTTTTATGTGAAGAATATATAATGAATATCTTTTCAGGTCACTATGAATTGAAATATCTATTCTTTTCAACAGCTATACAATAATCTATAGATTCTCTAGTGTGATTTATGATAGTTTATCCAGCTCTTCCTCTACTGATGGGGATATAAGTTCACAATTTTCACAAACAAGGCTGCAGAAAGTGTTCCTGAACGTTTATCTTTAGGTGTTAGTCATTTTATGTCTGTGGATAGAAGTTTAGATATGAAATTACTTGATCAAAGGTTACACATATTTGTAGTTTTGATAGACATGCCAAATCATTTTCTAGAGATAGATCAACTCATATTCTCAGCACCAGTATATGAAAGCCCCTGCCAGGACTGGGTGTTGGGAACTCCTGATACTCGGCCATCTGGTGAGGGAAAAATAGCCTCTCACTGTTGTCCCATTTTTAATTTGCATTTTGAAGCTGATGAATGAACTTGAGCACATTCTATGTGCTTATTAGCCATTCAGATTCTCTCTTCTGCTTCTGTCACTTAACTTTTGCCCATCTTTCTAACAGGCAGTTTGAGATACTCTTTGTTTACAGATATTCACCAGTGGTTAATGGCAAGGACTGCAAATGTCTTCCTACTGTGAGAAAGTACAATCTTTATCAAAGAGACATTTTACATTTTAGTGAAGTCAAATTTGCCAGTCTTCTCTTTTTGGGAATTCTGGGTTTTCTGTCTTTCTGACCAAGATCTATGCACATCCTGTGTTATGTGTATATAAAATTAGATCCTGCAATGTGTGGCAACATAGATCAACCTTGAGAACATTCTGCTACATTAAATAAGCCAGTCACAGAAGAACAAATACTGCATGATTATTATATGAGGTATTTAAAATAGCCAAACTCATAGTAGGAAAGGATAGAATGGCAGTTGCCGGGGGCTGGGGGTGGGGGAAATGGAGAATCACTAAGCAACATGTATAACATTTCTGTTGTGCAAGGTGAACAAGTTCTAGAGATCTGATGATGATACAGATCTAGCGGCACCACGCTGTGCCTATAGATAACAGTATCATGTTGTACACCTAAACATCTGTTAAGGGCTCACGCTGAGTGAGCCTTCTAAAATAAAACATAAAAAAACTTCAAACACACATATACACAATTAGATCTTTAATCCATCTGAAATTTATTTACGTAAATGGTATGACTTTATTTTTTTCCCTAGATAGACAGGCGGTTGTGCCAATATCATGAAATAATCCATCCATTAAAAACTAAATTGCCACCTTTTTATACATTATGATTTCTTTGCACTTTCTACTTAATTCCATTTATCTACTTGTCTATTTTCATGTCAATAAAATATTCTCTTGGAGATACTGATTTTATAGTCAATTTTAATAGCTAGTGGGGCAAACACCTCTCAGAAGTCTGTTCCTCCTCAACCCTCCTTTTTAAAACACTTCTTGGCAATTTTCACTTATTTATGCATTCATATACATTTTAATCACGTGAAATATATAGTTATTTTAATCAGTTTCAAATAAAACCCCTTTGGGATTCTAATTGGAATTTCCTTAAATTTGTATTTTTTATTCTGAAAGAAAATTGTCATTTTAATGGTAGTAAATCTTCTCATTTATGAATATAATATGTCTCCCCTTCTGTTACTCATTCAGATTTTGTTTTAAAACCTTCAAATTGTCCCTGTGAAGTTATTGTAGTTTATTGTTATGACCTGGAGATAAATATATAGAAATTTCATGGTTTTTTTGTTAATTTTATATGTTAGGAAAGACTGATATGATTCTTCCAGGAAGTTGTGGCTTGGAAATTGTTTGATGAGTGCGTGTCTGCGTGGCCATATGCTTAACTAAGTTGTCAGTTTTTCAAAGTATTAGACCAGAAATGGAATTTATTTATCTGGAAAAATGCTTGCATCTCTGATTCTTAATGGAATTCTAGGTTTGCCTAAGGATTATAGAATGCCAACTTTTGATGTGTGTTTGTTGGAAGAAGACTGAATATCTTCCACATTACTTTCCTTTCAATAGGATTTTTTTTTTCCTGCCTGGTTGAAATAATCTGGGGGGAGCATTCATTTAAAACATCGTATTTCTATTTATTTAACAGTTACTATTACTCTGGATACAAAGAATTTTTCCTACGATGACTTATGGTTGATTTTTTTAAGTTTGTATTTAAAAATTAAAAAAAGGATGTAAATTACTTCATGTAACTTTTACACATCTGATCTCATTCATTTCTTCATGAGATTTGTAAGAGGAAACAGTGGCTATGATGCCCAGGGGTGACAGTTCTTACAGCCAGGAAAGGAAATTCTGCCCGGAGAGACATTATTGTGCATAGATTTGATCTTTATTTTCTTTCCACAGCTGTAAGATGAAGAGAGACTTTTGAATACTCAGGTTTATGGAACAGCATCCATGATGTTTCTCTTTATCTCAGTTTGTGGATCTTAACCTTAACTATGCACATCCCAGGCCTTTACAAAAAATTCCTGAGTAGCCTTCTTTACTATCTATAGACATATGGATTTTCATGGTCTTTTGCAGTCACATTTTTTCAGGGTGTGTGTGGAACATGATGCACATGTAGAGTTTTAAGGATTAATTTGAACAGCGTGAGGGCAGTGCCCGGGGCTTCCTCGTTAGAGGACCTGATTTATTATAATAGCAGCACTAACAACCCCTTTCATTGAAAACTCATTTTTTGCTCTCTGTGGTCATGAGTTTGTCAGTATCTTATTAATGCCTTTAAAAAAATCTTAAATAATTGAAGATTGAGGTTGGTGGGGAATCTCTGTACTTAATTAAAATAGTTGTTTTATGAGGCTGAGAACTTCAAGTGTCTAACTTTGTTGTCTGGAGTCCTGAAGGGGTTCTTTATTGATTTGTGCAAGGCAAAAACCAGCTCAAGACATTTGTTTCCATGTTCTCAAGCGGAGAGTATTTATTTTATCTTTTAAAAATTAATCATATCCACATAGCAACCCTCTCTTTCATAGACAAGTACCTTTATGAAAATCATTTCTCATATTTGTATTTTTTGTCAAATAGTACTTAAGAAAGTATTTGAGTCTGATTATAGTCAGGAAACTCAAGAGATTTCATAGGCTCAAGTCATTAGCAAGTCTGAACAAGAGCCAGATTAAGGGGTGTTGAGAAAAGTCACTAAAATAAGTTAGAAACATGGTACCAGTTAACTCAGGTTTCCACTTGACTTACATAATTGATGAAAGACAGTTGTCTTGATCCAGGAAGTGGAGACAGTGTCCCTAGTAGAAATTTATATGATTTTCACCCATGCCTATCCATCTCTGTTAAGAATCTGTGCAAACTTCATGGAACAATTCCGAGCCACTTCGCCAAGAGACAAGAGAGCTTTTCTCTTCCAAAGTTGTCAGACATAGTCAGCTGCTATTCTGAAATCAAATAATATATGGCATAAGGCTATTTCCCAAGATGATTGGCTTGTT
Source organism: Camelus ferus (assembly GCF_009834535.1). Lineage (NCBI taxonomy): Eukaryota > Metazoa > Chordata > Mammalia > Artiodactyla > Camelidae > Camelus > Camelus ferus. The sequence continues at coordinate 15,468,481 of NC_045703.1, read as the reverse complement.
TTATTATCTAAAATTAAACCTTTTCGAATGCCTCCCAAGATGTGGACTGGCTCAGAATCATACGAAATAAATGCGTATAACAAATCCCTTATTTTGAACATGAGCAGAGAGCATACCATTTTTATTAACAGAAAAATCCAATTCTTTTTATTGGACTAAACAAAGGTTCAAAAGAGATTTATGCACACACGCGCGCGCGCGCGCGCACACACACACACACACACACATATATGGTTTGATGGAGTGTTAAATGTTTAGCCTTCTCCGGGCACCCTCATGTCTCTGTCTTGCCTCAAGGACCAGATAATCCACTGGTTCCTAGTCTCTCACCTGGTTGTTGGTCTTCCTAGGCTGCAGTAAATTGACACTATTCTGTCTTTCAGCATACAAACGTAAATTTGGGCAAATACAAAAACTAATCTTTGAAGAAGCTTTGGTCTCCACATCTAAAAGGAGAAAAATGTGTCAAGTAAAAGTTGTTGCAGGTGGGTAAATCAATATCCCTGTCATATCCGTCTTTCCTTTGTAGCTTAACCTACCACTCACCAAGCGGATGTGGGCCATTGATTGAACTTGACTCTTGTGTGTTCCTAGAGGGAAAGAGCTGTGCCTAAACATAGCTGATTTTATCTGATCAGATTTCATTATGTATAACTTAGAAATAAGGGACACAGAAGGAAGCAGACAGTTGGGGTTGAGGAGGAACATTGGAGCTGGTGACCTTGTACCGTGTGCTTGACTAGAGTATGAGTAAGTGAAGGAAGCAGATGTCGGGATGCTTTAGAGGGGATTAGAGAGGAGGGACCATCAGCCACACACAGGGGCACGAAAGCTTTCAGGTCTTGACTCCCAGATTTCCTTGATGCTGGGCAGTGCTTGTTGTCCCCCAGATTTTGAGATCCCTTCATCCTTTTAACCTCGACTTAGTTTGAGTACTTTCTGTTTCTTGCAGCCAAAGGAGCTTTGAAACAAATATAAAGACTTATTATAAAATCCAAACAATTTGGAGGGCCCACTGGTAAAAGCATTATGCTTTATGAAGAACCCTGTCCCATATCTGGGTTCAAGCTCTGACACTCTCACCCAAAGGATGGCCTCTAGAAAGAATTTTAAACTTCTGGTCACAGTTTGTTTATCTGAAAAATCAGGGAGAAGAAAGAAGATTGAATTACACCACCTGTGAATTCCCCTCGAGATTGTACATTCTTGGAATCTACTGATTTTGTTAAATATCAGCTAGCTATAATTATCTGGTTTTTGTAAGTTCTGGAGAGCAGAGTGAGGAAGGTAAAGGTCAGGGGATCATGGAGGCCCAAGAGGAGAGGCTTCTGGACTGAAGATCAAAGGATTCTCAGTCAATCTTAAATATGGCATCTAAAAGATGTTAGCATCTTGAGACAACTCATTTAAAATTAAAACTCTTCCTGGAGATAAACTAGTAACATTTTTTTTTTCCTTCTTGCAGGGGAGATTATTCTGCATAATCCAGATGGGACCAATCTAATCACAAGAACCTCTAAACACAAAGAATCATTCCATGCTTCAGTCAGAATAAGAGGGGGATGTGACTATGGAAGAAAGGTCAGAGAGATGCAATGTTGTGGGCATTGAAAATGGAAAAGAGGACCATGCGCCAGGACATGGAGACAATCTCTAACGGCTGGAAGGGCTGGAAAAGGCAAGAAAGCAGGTTCTCTCCTAGAGCCTCCAGAAAGTTATGCAGCCTCGCTGACACCTTAATTTTAGCCCAGTGAGACCTGTGTTGGACTTCTAACCTACAGAACTACATGAAAATAAATCTGTGTTGTAAGCCACTCAGTTTGTGGTAATTTCTTGCAGCAGCAACAGGAAACAGTATGGTGGACATGACTGTGAGGACTGCTGTGTCTTACCTTTCCTCTACAATTACCTCCTTCATTCCTGATGATCAAAGTAAAGTTGGCAACACTTTGTGATTTATGGTCTGGAGCTGTTTTCACTGAACCAGAACTCAGAAGGTCAGCATGGAAAGAAGACCAGGCCACAGGTCGAGATATATCAGTTCAAGGTTCGGCTCTGCACTTGGGGATTACGTAACCTGCAATGAGTCGCTTAAGCCCTCTGGCTCTAGTTTTCTCAGCTCTACCATGAGAGCTTTGGTCTAAGACAACCTTTAATTCCTTTTGTGCTGCTCCTTGATGGTTTCTCTGAGTGCCTGCCTCGTGCTGAAAGTCCTGTTAATGGGAAACTTTGTCCAACAGTGCGCCATCCACTTCCAAGTGGAGGTTTACAGAAAGTTCTATGAGTAAGAGTTCTGTGTGTTGTGTTTAATTTTAAAATGCAATTTTGCTTGTTTGGTAAAGGATGGGTGTTTAAATGTATTTGTCAAAGGGAAATCTTTTATTCTAACTTTTATGATTTCTCAACGTAGAGATTTGAGGACCTAGCTATAAGATGTGAGAGAAAGTAGATCAAATTCAGGACCCCCAAATTCCAATTTAATTTTCAGCAGAACACTAATGATCTATTTTACCGTTATTGGAGGGCAGAATTAATTGATCTCACAACTTCTTTTCAATATGAAATACAGATTCTTTGATAATGTATCTTTTTCTTATTCTACCCCAAGAGTTTTGCCTTTCTAGTTTGCATAGTAAGTCTTTTTTCTTCAAGAACAGTTCTGTACTATGTTTTTGACATATTTACTTTTATCTACCTCAATATATTTATTTTCATTTTTGACTCATTTGATTACTTTCATTCCCTTTTTTTACTCATGGATCTTTAAAAACCTATCAACAAAACCTAAACCTTTCTTCAATTCTTTTTAGGTACTTTGCCAATGATAACAATTAAATGGTTTCTTGTTTACTATATGTTGAATGGCTTTGGTTACTGAGGTAGAGAAAATATCTGGTACAGTTTTGCAGCTATTTTGATGCCAATTCAAAAAAATTTTACTTTGGAAATTTTTTTACTCTCCTTGTTTTCAGACAAATGAATATCAGGAGATTTGAACACATTAGAGAAGAACCTCCCTTTTGTTCTGTTTTTATCTGAAAATCTGAAATTTGAATGAAATATACAAAACCTAGGTAACAGTCATGCTGAGATTTATGTAAACTGGTATCTATTATTCAGGAACGTGTAATTATAGAATGTCAGAGTTGAAAGGGACTCTAAACTATAGTTATTATCATTATTATTATAAACATTTAGTTCATGCCGTTATAAGTAAAATGTTTACTAAACATACTAAAATAATTAGTATGTTTAATTAGAAATAATAATAATTAGAAAATGAAATCCAAGTATAAGGTAAGGCTTAGAATCGACAATCCATTGCAACCAAGTAATAAAAACAATTATAAGGGACTTTATATTTAATTTACAGCCCTTTTGAGCTTAGATTTTGGATTGCTAGAAGTTCATGGTGACCCCAAGTCTAAAACAAGCCATTAATTGACCATTTAGTGGTCGACACAGCAGTGGAAAGAGTGCTGGGCTGATCTTAGAGTTAACTCTTTCTGGCTGTGCAATCTTGTGTGAGTTTTTTAATTTCTGCAGTCTCGTTTTCTCATAGTCCAAATAAGACTATTGATAACCTGGCTTAGATCCTCATCAGTAATAAATTATTTAGGTAAAGAGTGCCTAGAATATAGCAGGCATTCAGGAAGTCATTATATTTTTGCATAGATTCCCTTTGGTTCCTAAAACATGGTGCTTTTCTAGCACTCTGAGGGCTGTTCATGGCAGTATCTTCTATTTTGTGAGGCTTAATGCTTTATGTCCCATGATGTCCTGCATGTTAGAATATACAGTTGAGTAGTGGATTACCTCCCCTGCATTGCAGGCCCAGTGCTAATAGTGAGTTAATCTACATAAAAATACTACAGATACGAAGCCACTGTATTGTGGGTGAGAAATCTTAGATGCACCTTTGTTGTCCTTTGGTACCAAGTGCATAGGAATTTTATATTTGCTTCATTCTTTAGTCTGTTTTTTCTTTTTTCTTTCTCACTTTTTTCCAATTTATGCTATCTTGCTTTATTTTGCATAACTGTACAATGCCATCACTCCGCTTCAGAACAAGGTGGGATGCTAACACACAAATATATATGCATATGTATGTGCATATGCACACACATTAATATCATTATTATAGTTTTCAAAATTCTATGCTACAAAGGAAGAAGGGGGTAAGCTCTAGAATTCTATCTAATTTGTCCATGGTATACGTCTGACTGTTCTGACCAGCTGGATATAAGAGCTTTGTGTTGAAGAAACGTTTAAATTGGGCATCAAGCTGGAAAATTTCCCCCTTAGAAACACCGCTTGCCTAAATTAGAAAAGATAGAGTCAATACTATCAAAGTTTGTTTATATATGTTTATAACAAAGTATTTGAAACACATTGTACTTTGGATCAAACCAATTAGCATTTCATTGCTTTGATGACAATTTTCAGTTTTCTAACTACATGTATGAGGAAACTTGACCCAGCAGAACTGTCTGGGTCTTTCCAGCTCTCCCAGGCAGGGTGTAATTCTAGGACTTGTTGCTTGTTTGCACCTGGAATATTCTGCTACAGGAGAGCAAGGGGGCCTTTCTGAGGCCCAGGTTTCTTCAGGGCCACTGTTTCAGGAAATGTGATGCTTGGGAAAACTGATATTTCAGTTACCATTAAACATGGGATTTGTTTATGGATTTGGTCCCAGTGATACTTTTCAGACACCTATTAGACCCACTGGCTTCATTCCAAGTAGCTTTTCTCTTTCTGACCTTCTTTCCCGCATGCACTCAGTTTGTGACAGCATATTGCTTGCAAAGGTTGTTTACCTGAGTCAGAATTATTGTCAGAGCACTAGTACTTATGCTATTTAGAGTCTTAGTTCTAAGGAATCAAAGGGTAGAATAGAATCTACAATAGAATCACAGAATAAAGTCCAGGGTTGAAAGCCCAGAGACATGTGTCTTCCTTAAATATCTTTGCATTTAAGGTTTTGCCAGATACCAGGCTTAGGTATTCCATTTATTTGAAACTAATGTCATGATTGGCACTTGTTTGTAAAAAATGAGTTTAGTTGTTGACTTTTCCATGTGTGGAATCACTGACGAATATGTAAGTTAAACCAAATCAACTAATATTTGTATCTGATAAGGAGAGATAATAGAGAAAAATCTTTATTTAAATTTAAATATTTACTTGCTTTCCTTAGATGTAACTGATGTGTTAAAATCTCTGTGATCAAATCAACAAAATATTAATATAGGAATAGAAAATATGTAGAAGGTATGAAGTAGATACAGCAGAAATATTTCCCACTATGTGCAAGAAGTTAATATGTGATAAAGTTGGTATTTCAGTTCAGTGGGAAATGAGTACTTAGTTATTAGATGGGGCCATCTCATAATTGGCTACTCACATGAGAGAAAATAAAATTGAACCCTTATCTTGCAGCACACACAAATATAAATTCCAGATAGATTAGTAATTAAAAAATAAAATAAAATTTTGCAAGAAAATCTGGGAGACTGGCTGTGTCAATTTAGAGGCAGGGCAGGACTATTCAACCAAAACTGGCTGAGAAAATACAAAATAAAATATGGAGCTATTTGGTTATACAGAAATAAAGACCTGCTCTAGAATTATGCTCCAGTTTTTCATTGTTCTCTTGAATTTAATCCAGGGTCATTTGGTTGAGATCCCTGGAAAACACATCACATTTGAAATTCAGCCCCCTTCATAGAGCAAAATTGGTGGTGTGTATATATATAGACACACACACAATGGAATACTACTTGGCCATAAAAAATAAAGTGATGCCATTTGCAGCAATATGGGTGGACCTGGAGATTGTTATTCTAAGTGAAGTAAGTCAGAAAGAGAAAGAAAAATACCATATGATATTGCTTACATGTGGAATCTTTAAAAAAGGACACAAATAAACTTATCTACAAAACAGAAACAGACTCACAGACATACAGAACAAATTTCTGGTTACCAGAGGGAAAGGGAGTGGTAAGGGATAAATCGGGAAAATTCACCTCCTGGGGAGTGGTAGAAATGTTAGCTATCTTGATTGTGGTGTGGTTTCACTGGTGTGCACATCTATCAAAATTCATCAAATTGTACATCTGAAATATGTGTACTTTACTATACAGGAGTCATATCACAATAAAGGTGTTAAAAAAAGGACCCATGTAAAGAATAATGGTATATCTTTGGACAGAAAAATATTTAAGCAAGATTCTTTCATATTGTGTTTCCAAGGAATATACAGATTACTTGTGTGATGCAAAACCTTGGGCAGTTTTCATGGATTGTTTTGGATCTGGGAAAATGGCAGTGTGTGTTAGAGAAATATAAGGGATTCAAAGATCAATTTTGAGGGTTTACCATCCTGATTCTTCCTGATTCTCTTCCACTGTTACCTGAACTCCCTTCTCTTCCTCAACAACCCCTTTCATCAAAACCTCTGGGTCCACATTTATCTTCATCCAGCTGGGACATCAATTTCTGGACACACACACACACACACACAAACAGTATATAAGTAAGTGTATATACAATGTAAATCATTTCTATTTCTTTTAAACTTCAAAAAAGATATTTATAAAAGTAAACTGACAACTGAGAAGTATTTTGTTTTATCTTGTTTTCCTTAAACATAAACCACTTAATCAAACAGAACACACCTGGTCTGATGTTCCGTAAGAGTACATCTTGTTTGCTTTAATCTTATAAGAGAAATATATGTAAGTGTAAGCATATTTTGGTTGGCAGAAAATCCTTTAAAACTACTGCTTTGTGTTCTTTCATTTTTCCCAGTTTTCATGTCACCTATTACATTAGCACATTGACTGTGAACAGATTAACCTGGAGCCTGCACTTAAATAGCATATTTTTATGGGACCCTGAGAGCTTTATGAAGAATTTCATTCTATGGATTGGGAAAATAGCCTGAAGACTCTAAATGCTTAGTCAATTTAGTCAGTTTCAAGAAACGCAGCGTCCAGAGAGAGCAGCAGAATTCATACAATGCATTTTCTTTAAAGTCTCCTATGGACTTTGACCTGACATGGCAAGTTTCAGATATTAATTTCCCCAACTTCCCCTTCCCCAAGGCTTCACATCACTAGAAAAAGTTAAGCAGAGAACAGATAGTGATGTTAGGAATATAAACATCTCTTGAAATATGTATGTGAAAACATTTTGAATCTATCAAGTGCTAAATAAAGAAGTATTTAAGAACATGACCTTAACTTCACTGTCCTATTACCATGGTCCTTCTCAAGTCTAAGATTCAATACTTGATACTTTATCCTTTTATCCTCCTTTTCAAGAGGATTAACAAAAGTGACTTCCATCCATTATGTCAGCCAACTCTACTTCCTAACCAGCTCTTATGCCTCAAATGTTAAAATAGCAAAATACATGTGTCAATAGCCAGTAAAAATACTTGAAATCTTAGGAAAGAGATATTGGAAGTCCTCTGGGATGTATAAATGAAGAGGATGACTAAGGTTATTTGTAACTTCCAATTTGGTTGAATGCCCAGGCAAATTCAATTGCTATTTTGTATGAAGTGAAATTTTGGGAGATGAAAATAACTCTTCCTGGGTCTATTATTTAGGAAATTTCTTAATTTTTGTATATTAGAAATAATAAGCTAGAAAAGTATTTTCATAGAAGTAAGATAATGCAATAATAATATTTAACACACAGTGAAATCTTACTATGTGCAAAGCAATGCTCTTTTTTCCCCTTTTTCAGTATTAGGTAGAATTTTTATAGTTTGACTGTACATGTATATTATATTGCATGTAAATACATGTCAAAGCAATGCTCTTAAGGACTTTGCAGGTCTTACTTCATTAATTTCTACAATGTTCTTGTGAGATTATTAATTTGATTATCTCCGTTTTATTGATGAGAAAATTAAGGCGCAGAGAATTGAAACAACGTACACAAGGTCATTTAGAAAGGGTACATGCAATCAGGACAAAAACACTGACCATCTTGATCTAGACTCTGGTTTTTACCACACACCATGCTGACCCCCACATAATTCAAACTCAAAAAGATTTAGGTTCAAATTCTGTCTAGATCTCCTGTTAACTGAGTAACCCTAGAAACCAGGTCTCAGTTTTGTCACCTGTAATATAGGTACAATAATAGCTATTCTAATGGATTGCTGTGAAGATTAAATGAGATAATCTCTAAAAAAAGAATCGCCAAGTTCCTGGTATGGAGTTGATAGTAAACAAGTGCCAGGTGCTACTCCTTCCCCTAATGCACTGGAGTTTAAAAATTTATTAAAAAAAAACCTTTTTTCTCCCCAAATATGATCTTCATGAAACCTAGCTAAAATACTTAATAGCCAATAGCCTACACATTCTCCGTATCCTTTGAGACAACTGTATTGTGAGCATAGAAAATTATCTCATCTTTTTCTCTCTTTTCCTTTCTCTTAGTTCCCTACTGCTTAAAAGTGATATTTTAATGAAAGAATGGGGTGGGATTGGGGCTGAGGCAGAAACAGGAGAATTTGTGGTTCTTTTTGGAATTTTAATTATAAGTCCAAGAATGCTCCTTTGATTAAATTTCGTTTTACATTTTCTTGAAAAGATCTTTGTTTATTGACTCTCAAGTGAGGAATTATATAATACAGAGTCCACGTCTTGTAATAAGCTAACCCACTAGTGAACACTACTCTGAGAAGAGGGTCACATACACAGGAATCCGCGGTGAAACTGGCACGTGGAGGGGGCTCTTTTTCTTAGACAGACATCACTCAGATATGTTCCTCCAGCAATCACTGGCTCTCTTTATTTGGATGAAGGGTTCAGGCATCTCTGCTATCTAAATCTGAGGGCCGTGAGTAGAGGAAAGTACAGTCAACCAGGCGAACTTAAAACCACAGTCCTCCATCTGTGGAGTGCCTCACTGTCAGGCTCCAAAGAAGCCAAGGTTGTGGTGAAAGGGGCGAGAGCAAATCATTGAAAAATGTGCCCTTCTCCTTGCACCACTGTCCCTTAGAACAGTTTAGCTTGAACATCTTTAACGTATCCTACACTTATCTGGTATCAGATACGTGGAAAAAGTCAGCCTTGTGCTCTGTGGCCCGCAGGCTGCGGTTTGGCAGGACACGTGCATGGGTTCCCAGGCGACTTCGACCCACGTGAATAATGGTAACCGAACCCCTTTCCATTTCCCACCCATGCACATGTCTGCAGAGGGAAAAGACTAAACAAAATGTTCTTTTTTTATCCTAAATGAAAACAAATAGACGGATGAGTGGGAGAAGGATCTGGTCAAATTTACTGTAAATGACTCTGGAAACAGGCTCTTCCACAGCAAGCAAGAAATCCTTTGTTCTAGTTGTTGAAATATCAGTACACTTCTAGTGAATATTTAACCAGTAAGCTCCTCTCGAAATAAATGAATTCTTACTGAGTAATTTCTATCTTCCCCTTCCTGTAATAGGTGCCAGAGGTCAGCTGTCCTCAAAGAGCGTGCAATTTTCTTTTTAATTGTTTTATTAAAAAATTTTTATTTGTTTTCTGGATAAAGATAGCAGAGGTAACCCAAGTGTTCGTATCTGCTCCCCTTCAAAATCCTACTCAACTAATGGCAAGGGAATAAGATGGAGGAAACCGCAAGGATGAATAAACCGAACGGTTGAAGAGGCGAGGAGGTAACAGCAGGTAGCGATGACAGCAAGTTTTAGAGTCTAGAAAGAGAGGATTTGTAACTAATTTCAAAGAAAGATGCAGGAGAAAGTGTCTACAGGTGGAATTGCATAGGAAAGGAAGCTGAGTGTTTCCTGCAGGACCCAACAAAGACTCACAAGGTGGAGGCACCATGTGCTGCCCAAGTCAGGGGGCTAAAACTAGGAGGGTTAATTGAGATTTTGTGTAGGAAGCAAACTCCCAGGTGTTTGCTCCCTCTTGGTGCAATGGTGACCACCTCTCCTCCACCAGTGCGGAGACCTGGAGATTCATTTCTATAGAGACATCACATCAGATTAATTCTTTATTTAGGGAGATGGAGAGCAGGAGTGAACTGCTGGGCTGGGAAAGGGGAATCCAGTGAAGTCTTCCTACTGGATGGAGAGCCACACTCCACTCACCTGCCTGCCTTCAGAATGCTGGTTCTCAGGCATCCACTTTCCTTTAAGATTGTAGCAATGTACATTTCCAAGAGCAAAAATCAGATGTTCCATTTAACTAGCTTCCTAGTAAGCACTATGTAATCTTTTCTCTTTTTCCTAAATTGACGGGTTACAAGTTAATTAGGGAAATAATGAAATGTACTTGAAATAACTGGTGATTAAGAGAATATGTAAACAAGAGAAAAATTAAGTGTTAAGGCAGTAAAAGTGATTCTTAAAAGAAAGACGACTCTTGAGCTATGAGCAAGTCAAAAAACATTCCAGAGGAGAAGGAAAACACAAACAGCCTCCTGGAGGCAGGGATGCTGCTGCCAAGTCTGCTGAACAGCAAGATGTCTTTGCCTAAAGTGGAGAGCACACAGTGGACAGTGGGGAGAAATGGTGCTGGACTGGTAGGGTGGGGGAGGGATTACTATGTATTCTGATAAGGGGGACATTTAGACCTGAAATGGGAGTGCAGGGTCAGCTAGAATAGGTTTCTCTGCAGAAAAGTGACCTAATAGCATAAATGCTCAAAAGGGCATTTTGGCAGAAGGCTGCAGGTAGATTGAATGCAGAAGAGAGAGGATGCTGTTGTAATAATACAGGCATAAAGGGGATTTTAAATGTCCCAATCCTCATTTCCTTGCATTTAGCAAACATGGTTTTGCTAAAGGAAAGAATACAGTAACATAGAGTTAAACTGTAGTTTTGGTTTGTTTGTTTAAAAATCCTTGAAATCCTACCAGAATGCAAAAAACCAAAAGGAGCAGAAAAGTGAGTGAAACAGAGGCTATAAGAAGAAGTAAAGGAACGAACAGATGAATTCAAAACAGGAGATGTAAGAAGAAAGCAACTTTTAACAGCAAAAGGCAACAAATAATTTGGCAATGACATCCTTTATGTAAACACAGCTGTACGAGGACAGGGGAACACACAGTAAAACTACTTTCTAGAATGAGTAATATGACAAATAATATGAAGGAACACTATAACGTGCATTAAACTTTTGATATATTTTTGGTCTATGAACACGTTACTATAATTCCTTCATAATTTGGATGGTTGGATAGGTTTTTCATTGCGTATCTGTGGTCTTTGTTTTTGACTGTGAGGAAAACAGAAATGCTATTTTTAGAATGTTGAGTGAGACAACAAAAAATAATATGTGATCATCAGATAAGCTTCTAGGAGCAAGTAGAAATGAGGATGGTGCACAGAATCTGTTTGTAAAGATCTGTATTACACGTGCAGATGCACACACACAGAAACCCTTCTTGCGAAATGAAGTAGCCAAGTTACCCCTTTCCAGCAGTTTTACTATAATGTTTCTGGACGTTGTTTTCTTTGTATTCTGCTTTGAGTTTGTGGAGGTTTTCATGCTGTTACTAAGTGACTGTCATCCAATTTGGAAAATTCCTATCTTTTCAAATATTGCTTTTGCCCTAGTCACTCTTTCCTTTCCTAAAATTCCAGTGGGCTTTTCCACCATGAACCATGTTCCATTTACATACGGCTTTTCTATCTCCTTTTCCTCTTCATGCTCCAGTTGGCATGGTTTCCACTGAAGCCATCTATTTCCGATTTCTCTTCAGTTCAATTCATTCTGCTTTTAAACCAGGCAGTTGAGTTAATTTTGTTATTAATTTGTCACCAAGTTAGAGAATGTCTTTTTTTTTTTTTTATAATTCTAATCTGACAGCAAATTTTTTTATTTTGTCATTTGCTTTCTAACAAGTTAAGTCTATTTCAAAGTCTATATCTGATAAGCTAATATATAGTTCATTTTTAGCTTTATTTCTATAGTTTGTTTTCTTTCTTGGCCCCATTTTCAGATATTCCTGGTAATTTTGTACTTAATATCAGATTTTTTGTGTGTATGTGAAAACATTACAAAGCTCTGGGGACTATGGTCTTATTCCTGAGAGGATTAACTACAGCTTTTTCCAGATAGAGTAATGGAAGCTCATCTTTGTACAAAGATGAAGCCAGGCCAAGTTGGATGTCAGTCTTTATAAGGCCTCATCTATTCACAGTTCGCTTTTACTCTTAGGATGTGGTCCTTCACATCAGAAATCCTGATGAGTTTACTGTTTAGGAATTGGCATATGCCACTGGTGGGGAAAAAGGTACAGACTGTCAGGCAGTGCTATTCCCATTTCTTTGGGATTTTTAACTTAAACTTCTCTTGTCTTGGTATCCTTGAATTCCAGGTATTGTCTCCTCAGTCCTGTGATTGTGTGGGAAGCTCTGTTTCCCTCCTCAGTCTTTTGGATAATTTTCCTTAATATCTTATGGTGAAAAACAAGTAGGTTAGAACTTTGTTATCACCTCAAGGTGCTGCCAATTCCTCTAGGATCTTGACCTCTCAAATCCCGGCTGCCTTGGTATCTCTCTGATGCTTCCAAACATATACATATATATTTTTTTAAAATATTTTTTATCGAGTTATAGTCATTTTACAATGTTGTGTCAAATTCCAGTGTAGAGCACAATTTTTCAGTTATACATGAACATGCACACACTCATTGTCACATTTTTTTTTCACTGTGAGCTACCACAAGATCTTGTATATATTTCCCTGTGCTATGCAGTATAATCTTGTTTATCTATTCTGTATGTGCCTGTCAGTATCTACAAATGTTGAACTCCCAGTCTATCCCTTCCAACCCCCTTCCCCCCTGGCAACCACAACTTTGTATTCTATGTCTATGAGTCTGTTTCTGTTTTATATTTATGTTCATTAAAAAAAAGAACAAACATATATATTTTCATATTTATGCAGCTTCTCTGTTTTACTCAGTGAGGTGGTTGGTCTCCTAGAAGCTAGACTATCACAGACACAAGTCCTCCCTGAAACTGATTGTAAGTTAAATCTTCTCTTGGCAATCCATCTTCCACCTCGTCAACCCAAGTGACACTCATTGGCTGTGGAAATGCTTCAACATCCTCCTACCCTTGCTTTTCCTTCCACTTCCCTATTTTGCTAATCACCATGAAAAAGATGCGGAGAAAGGGGATAAAGTTACATCAAAGTTCTTATTTGATTGTTAGTGCAATATGATGATTTGATTCTCTCTGGGTCTAGCAGGCATTTTAAATTGATTGCTTCTCTTGTGGGCATTTTGGTAGTTCCTTTGGAGGACCCACTGTAAATGTTTATCTGCTCTTCTTGTGTCTTAGTGCATTTTCTCCTAGCTGACCACTCCACTCTCATCCTCTGATTTTCTGGTGGTCTCCCAAAAGATCTCTTTCTAATTGGATTCCACTGCTTTTTCTGGCATCCATCTTTGGCAGGACTTCAGGTCAGCTCTCTCTCTCCCTTGAATCCTTCATCTTGTTCATGAGAGACATTCAGAATCTTGGCTTCTGATGTCAGTGGAAGTGCAGCTGGTGTTTAATATATTCTGGTCTTTCTTTGCTACTACTTTGGGCAGATCATCCCATCAGTTTCATTTTAGATTCTTTAAGTGTTTTCACACATCATACAGCAATCCATTGTAATCCTTTCATTCCCCAAGAAAGACATACCAAGTCCTCTGATTGAGCTCCTTGAAGTCCCTCTACCCTTGGAGAAAAACACATTCCAAGTTTCTTGCTAACTCACTGGCAGCTCTCTTAAAATGAATCTCTGTCTTGGAGAAAAAGCTCCCTTAGGCTCTATCTCTGACCATTTTCACCCTTGCATTAGTTTCCTAGGGAAGCTGTAGCAAAGTACAACAAACAGGGCCACTGGAAACAACAGAATTATATTGTCTCAGTTCTGGAGGCTAGAAGTCTGAAATCTAGGTGTTGGTGAGGGCCATACTCCCTCTGAAACCTGTTGGGGAGTCTTTCCTTGATTCTACTTGATTTCTGGTGGTTTGCTGGCAATATTTGACCTATAGATGCATCAGCTGATCTTCTGTATCCACAAGGCACTCTTCCTGTGTGTGTGTCTGTCGTTGAATTTTCTTTTCAATTTTTGCCAAATAAACACTGAAGTCTTGGCTTTCTTACTGGCCACAGAAGTCCAGTTTGTACATTCAGAATTTTTTCCTAAATCCTTTTTAAAGTTTTTGCTCAAAAGTACTTTCTGATCTTTTATCAGATTCTCATTGAAATATTTAAAGTTTTGTTGTGTGTTTTGTATTTGGTTGTAAAGATACTACTGGTGAACACTACTGGTTAATATGGGTTTAGGCAACATATGAACAATCAAAGAATTGTAAAAAAAAATTCAAGAGACACATAGGTGAGTTTTTTTTTTAAAGATAATTTTATACTTAAAATTTTAATTATGTAATTTCTTCAATGAAACTTTCTGGCTAACTTTAAAAATTCCATTGATCACACAGAAATTATCTTTGTAATTGTTCACTGCTTAACAAACTAATGCACATGGTTATGTTCTTGTTCTTTTACTGCCATTTGCTTTTCCTGGAGTTAGTAATAGTCTTGATTTCTTTCTTTTTTTTTTTTTTTCATTTGCTGTTTTTTGAACCTAAGATTGAGTCTCCAAACATTTTCTAAATGCTCTGTAGATTACCTCCCTTTTAATTTTCTATTTGGTCAAATTGACCAGGGAGATAATCAGTAATTTCCTTTTTTTTTCCCCCTAGTTCTTGGAGATTTCCCTTCTGGTGCCTTCCGTATTCCTGATTTAATCTAGATTTGCTCTGTAGGCAGATGGCTGTTATTCTGGGACTTTCTTTTGCAGAAATTCCAGGAATTCTCTACATTTTGTTCCTGTATTGGATTCTCATTTCCTGTCCATGTCTGTTCTTTTTCCTTTTCATTTTGGTGAAGCACATTGTCCAAAAGCTTCCTGAGAAGGGGTACACAAGGAATAGAGACCATGAATGTCTGAAATTATCTCCATTCTATTCTTACACTTTATTAATAGCTTAATACTTAAGACATAAACTTTTAAGTAGAAAATAATTTTTCTAAGAATTTTGAATATGATACTCCATTATTTGTTTCCATTATTGCTGTTGAGAAGTCCAGTGACACCCTTATTCTCAATTCTTTCCTTGTGACCTATTTTTCCCTGGAATCTTTTAGGGTTTTCTTTTACCCTAAAAATCCATGGTGAGGTGTCTTATAATGGATTTTTAAAAAAATCTTCATTGTCCTGAATGTTTTCAATTGGGAACCTTATGCTTTTTAGTTCTGAAAAAAATTTTATTGTATTATTTTTTTCCATGTGTTCTGAAAACTAATAGATTTTGACATCCTAACTCTCTGATGTAATCTTTTCTTTCTCTTTGTCCATCTCTGTGTTTTACTTTTAGGAACATTTATTTATTTCATATTTCCACTTGTGCTCATAATTTTTGCTTTTGCTATCATATTTTTAATTTCTAAGAGCTCTTTATAGTTTCTAAATGGCCTGTAAAAATAACATCCTGTTTTCCTTTCATGCATAGAATATAATCTCTTATCCCTGAGAGTAGATGATGTAGAATTTTCTTTTCTTCGTATTCTTTTATTTTCTTCTACTCCTTATAGTCTCACTTCCTCTGATTCCCTTACACTACTTCTCTTTTTCATGTAAGAGGCTTCATTCAAATATCTATTGGTGATATCTGGCTGTTTATTCACATTTGAAAGTGAGAACTTGAAGGATCAGTTATAAACCCTTTGTATATAGTTTATTTGATTGGCAGGGAGAACTTATTGCAAGAAAATGGGCAGTCATCCAGCTTTGGGGTTACAACCTATGTATCAGGCATTTTTTTCTGAGGACATTAAATTTCTCCAGAGAAGCACAGATTCTCCAATCTGGCAGGAGGTCAGAGACAGTGTAAGACTGAGAAGTGGCATTCTGGATTTGTGTATGGGAAGGCTACTGAGGGCATGTTTCATCTCACTACTCAGTGTGTACATTTCAGTCTAGCACCTCATTCTAGTCCTCCTTTTTGCCCCTGTTCCTGAATCCAGAACATCTCAGATCTCAGGTTCAATTCATCTAGGAAATACTCTTCCTTCTCCTATAGTGATGGGGAAGTGATTGTTGCCAGATAGAAGTTAGGGTGAAGATAGGAACGTGGGGCTCCTTGTATAGACTGTAAAGCTATACCCATGGTTTTTGGCCTTATTTCACTCTTTCCTTCTGCTGTAACTGATGTCTCCAAACGTAAGGCTGTGTAAGGCTGCTTCGAGTTCTGAAGCCTATTTCTAGTGAATATCTCTATAGCCACCTAGTTAGAACTCCCTTTCCTCTGCTAAGGCTGTTACCAGTCCCTCACCCTCTTGAAGTCTTTATGTATTGTGGTTATTATCTTGTTTAATTGAAAACAGGACTTTGTTTATCTTTTTGTTTTGGGAAGATCTTCAAAAATATCTTAAATCTGAAAGGCCAGATGACCATTTGAAGGACAACATTCATTTGCATGATGCAAATATAGAGTTAACTGTACAAATCATATATAAAAGTAAGAACTAATCAACTCAATAATTGCTGTAATCCCAGGCAAACAGGGAGCCTCTCATTCTTGGACTTGTTAGTTTGCCATTGAATAAGATGAACTGTCTTTCACTAAAATTTTTGATTCATTATTAAGGACTCCTATTTGAAACTGGGACCTTGGTATACTGTATAATGTCTCATGGTTTGTTCCTTTTTTTTTCTGGAGTGAATTTTTGGAAAGAGTTGGTCATTCACATACTTAATTAACTCAAAGAGTAATAGTGGTTCCATTTATTAAACTGAATGGACTCTGAATTAGGACAGTTTTTTTACCCCAGAATTTTTCTGGGGATGGACATCAACCCAGTGATCTCCCTCACCAGTTTTTCTCAAACAGAATTTTCATCTTTGTCCGCCAAATCAGTTACAAAGTTTGAAACTCTATATACATTAAAAAAATTTATTTTACTATGACATCTGACATTTGTTGATTTGGATATGATCCTTCCTGGCAGGATACATAATCTCTTTGCTCAGAAAATACTCTAGCTCTCTTAATCTCCCAATGATGCTATAAATTTCCCAATAGACACTTTATGCATATTTGGCAGTTATGATATTAAAAAGTGGAGTGGATAGCAAAAAGTAACATTTCAGAGTAACAGAGATCTTGGGTGATCCTAAAAATAATGCATGTACAGAGCATTTTATATGAGACAGTGATTTGGGAGTAAATCATCTTTCTGAGAAGTTAGAAACAGCCTTGCCTTCACAGTGAGTTCCCATGTAAGCTACTCTAAGATAAACCATACTGCTGTCCATCCAGATCACTACTGAATGAATGAAAATGGTTCATGAATCTAAACCAGTTAGTACTACTACCTGTTCCCCAATCAACTCCTTGGGATAATTCCTGCCAGAAACACCTCCATTCTGATCACACAGAAGCCCCCTCCTCTCTCAGCTCCCCTGTTTCTGCAAAGGCAGTTATCTTCGTCCTCTCTTTGCAAAATCACACAGGCACCATTCTGGTTCAACTTTTATTTCATTAACCAGGCTTCTGAAGTAATCTTCACAGTTAAAATTTTCTCTATGCATCTTAAAACACTGCTGTCAAATTTAGCAAATTTAGCTTCATTAAGTATGACTCTGAGCATATGATCTTAAAAAAAAAAACCAAAACCCCTTTGTTGGCTACTCATTTTCTACCCAATTAAAATGACACTTAAGGACATCCACATAGCTTTCCTTTCCACTTGTCCCCTGCTATTTTTCCAAATATATAGTGTATTCCACTAAACAAAATTACATGCTCTTCTCTTGCAAACTCACAAGGATCCAGGCAGGAAAGGGTTTTTAGAGAAACAGATCCACACCCTTTGTTTAAACAGTGTTGTTGAGCGGTAAAATATACACACTAAACAGTAGATGCTTAAAGTGTACAACTTGAAAGGTTTTGACAAATGTAGACACCTGAGAAACCATCACTACAGTCAAAATAATAAACAAATCCATCACCCCCAAAAGTAGCCTTGTGCCACTATAATGCCTCCCCCTGGCTCTTTCTTACTCCTCTCTCCCAAGCAACCATTGGTCTGCTTTCTGTCACTGTAGATGAGTTCACTTCTAGAGTTACATATGTGGAATCATACAGTATCTACTAATTTTTTGTCTTTCTAAAATTCAGAACATTTTGAAATTTCACCTTCTTGGGTAGTGGATATTTTTGCATGCCTATAAATATTCTTGAACTTCGTTCTGGGATACAGTTAAAATACTTGGAGGCAGTTTGATTCTTTTATGCTTTGCTTTCAAGATTTGTTAGGTGGGACCAGTCTAAAGATAATTATTCCCCACCACTAGGCAAGACCTTTCTGAGTACTCTACTCAGTGTACCGTGAATTATGGGGTTTTTCTATCTGCCCAGTAGGACCAGGCACTAGTCCCAGTTCTGTATGAGCACTGGCTATGTTTTCCTCTAATCCTTAGATGGCTCTTTCTCTGGCCAAGGGTAGTTTCTTCAGGTGCATGTGCTGATCAACAGTCTGCTAAATCCTCAAGGGGTATGCGTTCTGTAGACCTCTGGAGTTCTTTTTCTCTGAAGCTCTCCCATTGTCAGCACTCTGCCCTACAAACTCTAGCCACTTCGGGCTGCCAGACTTTTGCTTCTGTCTCCTCAACTCAGGGGATTCACTGGTCTCCATTTGGGTCCCCTCTGCCTGCGCTGTGGCCCGGAAGCCCTCTCAAGGAAGTCAGCTGAGCAGCTGGCTCACTTCGTTTATTTCCGGTTTCACAGGGATTACTGTTCTTTGCTGCCTGGTGGACAGTGCTTTAAAAATTGTACTTTTAAATATTTTGTTTAGGTATTTTGTCAGTTTTAGGCAGGAGAGTAAATATAATCCTTTATACATTTTCTAAATATCTCAGGCAGATATTGTTGCCACCAATTAGGTTCTTGTCCCATTGCAGAAAGAATTCAGAGACGAGACATGGAGGTTAAGGAAGTAAAGTGAGGATTTATTAAGGGATGGACAGTACACTCTCAAAGGGAGAGCAGGCAGACTCAGGTGAGCGGCTGCCCTGAGTTACTTAGGTGAGTTGGTTACGTAGAGTGTAAAAATGATTGGGCGGAATATTCATTGTGTGGGGAAGGGTTTAGGGTCATATTCCCTTATTTTTCATCTCAACTCCACGTTCCCAAAGGGAGAAGGGACTTTTGTCCTTATTTAGTCTGGATCGGAAGTGTCATGGCATCAGTGCATAATGGGTACTTCTAATCTGCAAGGCTGATTTTATTGAAATGAGGGCATAATGAGCAGATGGTTACCTTTGGACAGTAGAGATTCCTGCCTTTTCCCATCTCTCTTTGTCAGAGCCTCCAGGCCACTTTTCACCCCTAAATGTGTGATTTCTTATCCACCCAGCTTTTCTCTCTCTGCTCAGGGATCCCTGTTATTTACATAATACAGGATTTCCTGCATTTGGACCGTGCCCCTCCTTTTTGCCCAATTTCTGCCATTTGGGCTGCATCCCCCTTTCTCTGCTCCTATCTAGTTATCTGCCTGCTCTAACAATATGATCTCTTTAATTTTGGAATCCTTACAGCACCTTGTATCTCCCAATGGCACAGTATGCCTCTTTTCTTTATAATTATGTACGTAATTATTTTATCCTCCCAATAACTTTCAAGCTCCTGGAAAATGAGACCTCTGTGGTGCTCGCCTTTTTTTCTAGCAGTTATTGTCATCTATGAAGTGCCCAATGAATAGATGTTGAATTTAACTAATGTAAAAGACAAGAGGGCTTGGCCTGTTACTTCAGAAAATGACTTTTTTTGGGGGGTATGTGGTGTAGCTCAGTGGTATGGCACATGATAGCATGCACAAGGTCCTGGATTCAATCCCGAGGACCTCCATTACAAAAACAAAAAATAAACACAATCTCTAAAAGCTTGCAGATTAAAATAGAAGAACACTGGTTTATACTTAAAAAAAAAAGGAAAATGACTTTTTTTGTTTAAACTCAGTAATCCCAAGTATGTGCTTAAATTATCAGCACCAAAATTTCTCCTTTTGTAAAACAGTGAAATAATGAAAGCTATTATATTTACTATATCTATAAAAATACATTTTGTCTATATTAAATGATCTATAGCAGCTAAGTTCTAGGCTTTTCCAGAACTATCATGGTTGTTAGAATTTAAAAAATATTACAGACATCAGTCAGATTTGTCATAAGGGACCTTATGTGTCTGGTAAGAATATTGATATTGAGACAGGAAGGGAGGGGGCAGGGCACAGCCATTCAAGGAATAACACAGCAATTAACATCAAGGAGGTGGTGGAAAATTGAACTCCCAACCAGCCTTGAGGCCCAAGATGGTGGAAAATTTGACTCCCAAGTAGACCTTGAGCTTCATTATATGCTCACTGTAATACAGTCACATAGTAAATGGCACACCCACAGGTGCCATGACAGTCCCAAGGCTGACCATAAAAGGTCAAAAAGTGAGTGGTGGCCCAATTCCTGGGAATCCCAGCCCCTTCACCAAAAAGTAGTTGGAATAATCCTCCTACTTGTTAGCATATGAAGGTAACGAGCCCATAAAAATTAACAAGCCCCACACCTTGTGGCCACTCTCCCTTCTGAGTAAGACGGCACACACTCTGTTTATGGAGCGTGTAGCTACTTTTACTTTAAACTAAGCATGCAATTCCCACACCCCGTGGCCTTCCTCTGGCCTTCTGACACAGCCTGCACTCTGTCTATGGAGTATGTATCTCTCCGAATAAATCTACCTTTACTCAACTGTGGCTCACTCTTGAATTCTTTCCTGCATGAAGCCAAGGACCCACACTTTCATCCCAGGGACTCAACCGAGACCTAGGACATGGCCACCCTCTCACCCACATTCATTTTTCCTGTGTCAGTATTATCTTTCACTGATACGCAGCATGGACGGTGACCAGAGTCATGTCACATGGTCACCTCACAAGGCTGCAAGGCTCAGTGTATTGATACCCTTCATGATGTAGCTTTTTTGGGAGTGCTTGTCTGTCCTTTATCAAACTCTGCGTGTGATTTAAAAAATATCTTAATTAAATGTACCTATCTCTGGGCTACTCTCCTTGATGTGTATTATTGTTACAGGGAGGCTGGGGATGACAAAAAAACCAAGTTCTGGATGAAGACCCCTTTTCACGTCCTGAATCTGTCAGTCACAAAGAGACTTTGGAAAATTAAATTAGAATATATGATTCTTATTTCTTTTTAAATATAAGGATAATATTGTCTTCTTCAAAAGTTTCCTGTGAGGGTCTAATGAGAACATGCGAAAGTGTTTTGTAAATTATAAGGCATTAAACAAACACTAGTCCCCACCATTTTATCAAGACTTCCCGTCTGGAGCTGGAGTCCCGAAGTCTGCAAGCCGGGCTCTGCTTGCCAGTGTCCATGTGAGTCAACCCACCAGCAAATGGGGAGAATGGTTTTGAGACTTGGTTCTGTTATTCTAGCGGCTGTCAAGTTTCTGAATCCAGAGGAAATGTTCATAATTCAGTAATTTATTCATTCAAGGCCTGTTCTGGTGTTTAGGATAAATCAGTAAATTCAGTAACATGTCCCACCTTCACAGGGCTCACATTTTGGAGGGAACGAGCAACAATAAGCAAACCACTTGCATAAATAAGTAAATCAGACAGTTTTTTGGAAGTAACAATTGTTATAAGGAAAGAGAAAAGCACGAAGGATGGGGGGGGATCAGGAAGTGTAGGAGAGGGTGGGTGTTGAAACTTGGAATATGGCCTCATAGAGAAGATGACAGCTGTGCAAAGGTGTGGAGAGGACATTATGGAGAGAGTGTGACAGGCACAGACAATGACTGGTGACAGGCTGAGGTGGGAGTATCGGAGTGAGGGGGGAGGTCAGCGAGTGAGGAAGGACGGGCCAGATCTCACTGTCCTCCAGCCATTGTGAGGACTCTGGCTTCTACTCTGAGGGGGGAGCCACGAAGGGTTTTGAGCAGAGATGTGATGTGACCTGATGTTTTAAAGGAAGTTCTGGTTTTGACTGCAACACGGTAATAAGCAGATCAAAGGCTTATTTAATTGAAACCACTTTCAAATTCCAATTTCCAGCATAGCAGTTTGGTTAGATAATGCTGAATGATTGATTCTCAGAATTTTTCAATCTGAAGGTTTTTATCTCGGTGTTTAGCCATACATCAGTAATGTCTTACAGAAAGCCCTTGTGGTTGATGTTAGAACACTAGCCCGATTTCAGGAGTGGAGGCAACCCTGGGGTTGGCCTGGAGGACCAGAAGGATCTTGGCGTGTGGTGTGTCCCCTCTTCCGTGTGGCAGTTTCTCAGTCTCCGATTCTGCCTACACAATGTCGGTGGTGAGATGGAGCCCCAGCCAGAAAATGTCAAGCAAATGCAGCTAAGAGTTTGGCTTTCTTCTGACGCTGGAAAAAGATTTTCTTTCCTTTCACTTACTTATTCTCCTGCAAGAGTGCGAATTTGTTTGCTGCAGCCAGAACAAACAAGCCTGACGATGATGATGGATATTATACCCAGCCACAAAAGCGGGGAGATTATCTGAGGCAGAAGAGATGGATTTGGCATGGTCTCTGGTTCCTGCCTGTACAACACACCCGATTAACCACAAAAATAGTCCTGCAAGCCGTGGACTTCTTTTTCTCTCTTGCCCCCCCCCCTTTATTTTTCTCTCCCAGTATGAATTTGGGTGTGGACAAAATAATTCCAAATGGAAGACCCAAATAAAGGGTCCGTATGAGGAGAGATTACAGGGGCCTGCGCTTACATGCAGAGCCCTGGGGTGTGAGGGAACACCCTGTCTATTGCAGACGGAACACAAATCCTGTGGAGAGTGAGCAATAACTTATTTTGGCATGAATATTAGCCACAGTCATGTGCAATGAGTGTTAGTGATGCCCACTGACATTCCAATATCCTCCTAAAGACAATGTACGTAGACGCAGGGCCCCGTTTCACAAGTTTAGTCAGAAAGCTTGTTTCTTGTCCCCTGCGATGCAATCTAATCAAGACAAATAGATGTTACATGAAATGTTTCAGGAAAAATCACACTCTGGATATTTTTGAAATAGAAATACCTGGAGCAGGGCTGAATCTGATCCCTGAAGAAGATAAAGAGGAGTTTCCTGGACATTTCACTCTCAAACAGGCATTTGAAGTCCAGGTCAAGGTCTAACAGTCTGACAGCATCCTAGGGCCACTTGCAAGCTTCCTACCAAAGGCTTAACATAGGAGCACCCCTTCAGGGTTTCCTAGGACCATTGGAAATCTGATATTTGTAAAATTGTGAAGCGAATACCATAGCATTGCAAGTAACCATCATGCTAAGATTTTAAGTTAACTTTCAATTGAAGCGAACATACTATAAACACAAGTGTACAATGTTTTAGAGTACCTCTGAAAGAATTTTTACATACACGTATATCCATGTGACTGCTTACAACAAGACATTGACCACTGCAACCCCTTTTTGCCCACTTCCAATGAACTAACCACTGTTCTGATATGTAACATCATTGATTGGCTTTATTTGTCTCGGAGTTTTATTACATGGAGACACTGCAGTATGTACTTTTTTTGTTTGTTTTAAAGATTCATTGACGTTATTGTGCGTAGAAGTTGCTTATTTTTCTCATTGCTGAACTGTGTGCCATTGAATGGACACCCATGATTTATTTATCTATTCTGCTGTTGAAGGACATTGGATTTTTCCCCAGTAGTTGCCTGTCTTTAATAGTGCTACTGTTCAGTATTTTTATACATGACTTTTGCTGCACATAGACATGCATTTCCGAGAGGCAATATACAGAGGGGTGGGATTGCTAGCTCATTGGAATTACTAGCTCGTATGCTCGGCTTTACCAAATATGACCACAGGGTAAATACATACACATCTCATTGCTCTTTATTCCTTACTGCATTTCCATGTTTCTATCTAGGATAATTTTCCTTTTGCCCTGAGAACTTCCATTTATAATTTTTTTTTTTCCTTAGGCTTTTTAGCAAACAGTTCCTCCAGTTTTTGTTTTTTTGGAGACATCTTTATTTTGCCTTCACTTTAAAAGCTATCTTTGCTAGATGTTGAACTCTAGACAGTGTTTTTCTTTTGGTATATTAAAGTTATGATTGCATTTTCTTATGGTTTATATGCTTCCTGTTCAGAGGGGAGATGTCAGTCTTAATGTTGCTTGTTTAAATATAATGTACATTTTAGTATGGTTTATTGTAAGGTTTTTATTGGTCTTTGGTTTTCGCTTGTTTTGTGCTGAAAAACTGTGCCTACATGTAATTTTTTGTATATATCTTGGGTGAAATTCCTTGCACTTCTTGAATCTATGGCTTGTATTTGCCATTAGTTTTGGAAAATTCTCACTCAGTATCTCTTGGTGAATTACTTGTAGTTTTGTTTATATAACATCAGGTCCTGTGAATGTAGTTGGAGTCTTTAGTGTTTTCTGTGTAGTATCTTGCCACTTACAGTGACAGCTTTACTTCTTCTTTTCCAATCATAGGTCTTATTCCTGATCTATGCCTTGTGCATAATATTGGCTGTGGGCTTGTGATAGATGGCTTTTATTATTTTGAGGTCTGTTCCCTCTGTACCCAGTTTGCTGAGAGTTTTTATCATAAATAGATGTTGAATTTTGTCAAAAGCAGTTTTTGCATCTATTGACATGATCCTATGATTTTATTCTTCAACCTGTTAATGTCGTGTATCTCACTGATTTATCTGTGGATATTGAACTAGTCTTCATCCCTGGGAGATACACCAATTGATGATGATGCATTTATTTCTTCAAGATAAATTCTGTGCCCTTTCTGTCTTTTCCCTCCAGGACTCCTATAAAGAGAATGTAGTGTGCTTGATGTTGTACCAGAGATCTCAAACTATTCACATTTTTAACATTCTTTTTTTCCTTTTTTTTTTTTTTTTTGATTGATTTCCACTACTCCTCTAGTTAGTTCACTGCTCCGTTCCTCCATATCACCTGATCTATTATTGATTTCTTCTAGTGTGTTTTTAATTTCAGTTACTGTATTCTTCAACTCTGTTTAGTTCTTTTTATATATCTCTTTAAACTTCTCACTGTTTTCATTCATTCTTCTCCTGAGTTTGTTGAGTATCTTTATAATCATTACCTTGAACTCTTTACTTGTTAGATAGCTCACCTCCACTTCATTTAGTTCTTTTTCTGAGGTTTTATCTTCTTCCTTCATTTGGAAAATATTTTCCAAACAGTCTCCTCTTTTTGCCTAAGCCTCTGTGTTTATTTCTATGCATTGGGTAGGCCAGTTGTGTTTCCTGATCTTGGCGAAGGTGGCTGTATGTAGGGGATGTCCTGCGGAGTTCAGCAGTGTACTCCTCTTTGGTCACCAGGTCTGTAAGCTCTAGGAATGCTCCCTATGGGTCTGTGTGAATTCTCCTGTTGTGGTGGAGCTGACTGCTATGGGCACACTGGTAGGTGGGGCTGGACTCCAGCTCAATTTAGGTCAGGCACTGCCTTACACAGTAGTTGCCAGCCCGCTGAGGGGCAAGGCCAGTTCTTGGAGCAACTGGCTGCACATGCCGGGGGATCCTATGCTGGAGCAGGTCTGCTGGAAGGCTGTAAGCCCCTGGAACTAATAAGCTAGAAGTAAGACTCCAGAATGTTGTTTACCAGCACCAGTGTCCTTGTGGTAGAATGAGCTTCCAAAAACGTCTGCCTCCAGCATCTGTGTCCCTGGGCGATTCCCAGTGGCCTCCTGCCTCTTGGTAGGCTCTCCGAGATCAGCAAGACGGTCTCATCCAGGCTCCTTTCAAATTACTGCCTCTCTACTGAGTCTTGGAATGCGTGAAATTTTATGTGTGCCCTTTAAGAGTGAAATCTGTTTCCTGCAGCCTTAAGCTCTCCTGCAGGCAAGTCTCACAGGCTTTCAAAGTCAGATGTTCTGCAGAACCCCTGGGTTGGGGGGCCTGATGTGAGGCTTGAGTCTCTTACTCCTTGGGGAGAGTCTCTGGAATTGTGATAATCTTTGGTTTTGGCTCATTCATCAGGGATGCAGGTCTTGCCTATACCATGTCTCTTCCCCTCTAACCCATCTTGTTGTTCCTTCTTTATATCTTTAGCTGAGGAAAATCTTTTCTGCTCTTCAGATTCTTCTCGTAGATATTTGCTCTGTAAATAGTAGTAACTTTGGTGTGTTTGTTGGAGGAGGTAGGCTCAGGGTCTTCCTCCTGTGCCATCTTGGTCACACCTTCTTCATATTAATTGGATTTTGAATATTAGACCTATGTTGAATTCCTGGAAGAAATCCCACTTAGTTATAGGGTATAATATTTTTTATAGTTTGTTGGATTTAGTTTGATAGGATTTTTCTATATATGTTCATAAGAGCTATTGGTATGCAGTTTATTCTTTTTTTTTTTTCGGTTTTTAAAATTTTTTTTGAAGTGTAGTCGATTTACAACGTTGTCTTAATTTCTGGTGTGCAGAAATTTCATTTTTTTATTATAGGCTATTACAAGATACTGGATATATTTCCCTGTGTTATACCATAGGACCTTGCTGTTTATCTGCTTTTTTTCTCTTATTATATCCTTGTCTGTTTTTGACATAAGGGTAATAGATTGTTTTCATAGAGTTGAGAATTATTCCTTTCTCTTCTGTTTTATGGAAAGTGCTTGTGAAGGTTTAGTGTCAAATCTTCTTTAAATATTTGGTAGAATTTACCGAGGAAGCTGCTATGTTCCAGGATTTTCTTTCTGGGAAGTTTTAAAATTATTAACAAAGTCTCTTTTCTTATTATAGGTCTATTCAGATTTTCTGTTTAATTTTCAGTCAGTTTTGGTAATTATTTTTTCTAGAAACTCTTTCTTTTCATTTAACTTATCTAATTTGTTTTATACTTTTTCTTAACATTTGCTTATAATTTTTTCCAGAATGTCTGTAGTTAGTAATTTGAAGCTTCTCTCTTTTTTTCTCCTAATCAATCTAGATAAAGATTATTACTCTTTAAATATTATTTCTGCTCCATTCTCTCTCTCTCTCACCCCTCGGAGGCTCCAATGGTAGATATGCAGGTAGATATTTACTATGGTTCATGTTTCACATTCTCTTCTGCATTTTCTATTCTTTTCCTCTTTGTGTTCAGGTTTAGAAATAGTCTCCTGATCTATCTTGTAATTCAGTATTTCCTTCTCTAGCTGTGCTCTACAAGTTAATCTCATTAACTGTGTTCCAAATTTACCTATTTTTAACTTCTAGAATTTCTATTTTATTTTCTTCTAATAAACAATTTTTTTGTGACTAAAGCCTCCATTGTCATCTATTTTCTTAAAAAAATATTAGTCACAATTATTTTAAAGTCTATGCTTGATAACTCAAAAATCTGGATCACCTGTGAACTTTTTTTTTTAGTCTGTTTGTTCTCTAATCTCATTTGTTGAGAATACCAATAGGTTTTGATTGAATGCCAGAAACTATAAATATCATAGTGGTTTGGGTGATATTATCTTATACCTCACAGGAAGACAGTCAGAGTTGAGGCAGACCTCCTCACTGCAATCCAGGAGTATGCTCTTTTGATTTTAGGGCATTAGTATAACAATGCACTTAGGAAATAGAACCTTTTTATTTTAAATAGAGTATGTTTTGAATTTTAGGATACAATCTAGGAAATGAATCTTTAAAGATTTTACTTCAACATCTGTGGCTTTACAAAAGTCAACATAATGCTTGATTAGGAAAGATAAATGGAAAAGATTTCGTATTCATTTTAAGCCATGAGGTGTTAAGTAATGGAACATTGCAGAGTATTTTATTCATTGCCTCTTGGAGAGGTGGTACTTAGCAGACAGTGTCACATAGATACTAAATAATGCTTGGCCATTAAATTGTACATCAATCATGCTTGTTTTGAGGATAATATTTAATTTCCAGGATTGCTATAAGGATTAGCTGTGGAACTAAACATCACTGACTACCTGATTAAAAAATCACTTTTATTGTGTGTTTATGAATATCTGTTAATCAGCTTTTTAAAAATATTGGTTAACATATTCTTTCCTTCCCCGGCCCCTACTCTTGTCTCCCTCCCAACATTCATACACACACATCCATTATTGCCTGTTTTCTTGTTTTCTTGTTACTTTTGGCTCTGGGCACCATATATTATCTAACATCTCTGTCCTACTGGTAGTTCAACTCATTCTAAAATTTCATTATTCAACATTATACCTGTCCTATGGCATACAATACTTATATTTTTCATGTCACCATAAATCTCTTGTAAGTTCTTATGTAAACTTTCAGCTTGAATGCTATTTGAGAAGAAATTATAGGACAGATTATTATTAAGTAAAAGTCAAAGTCAATCTAAATAAATTCCAAATCACTACTGATTTTCCAGATGTTTTGGATCAGTAACATTGGCTTTGAAGTTGTGGACTGATTAACCTAAGGCTTTGAACACAGAGACAAAGAAATGTTAAATATGGCTTCAAGGTCTCTCATGTTACAACATAAGATTTACAGATTGGATCATGAGAAGGAATTTTATCTTTTGTAAACTTACTTTTTTAAAAACAATAAATGGGACTATTTTTCTTCCAATTCTTTACAAATAAAATAAAAGGAAGCTTACTGAATTCAATTAAATACTATGACATTTTTATTTTATAATTTATAAGTCTTTGCTTGTTTAGTAGAGTACCTTCAAATAGAGAGGCCAGAAGAATCTCAAAAAATCCAAAATCTTTGCTTTCTCCTTTCAAACACAGGATTATTTTCAGAGTTAATCAGTGTTAATGTTTTTAGATGGAAACAGCCTCTTTGGAATATGAATTCCTAAGTTTTCCTTACAAGAAAGCACTTTACTAAGTTGGTGGAGAATGCTGACATTTAGATTGCACAGGCAGGGTTAGTCACTGATATGTTTAGACTGGATTAATTTAAGGGAAAAGAAAATTTAAAGGCTGTGCACTAGCCAATGAAGTTGAAGAAGTGACTTGGCAAGGTCTAAATATGGAACATTGGTTAGTGCTATATTGTGATTAAAGAAATATATCCCTGACAAATCGGCTGTGAATGTAAATTTTTTTGAAATTGCTTGGGGCGCCTCCTTTGGACTGACAGCATCCTGAGAGAGCTGTGCATTTTCAGTAAATCACCATTGTGTTCCATTTTATTTCCAGGAAGGAACTGCCTCTTCAATACAATTTTCCTTGCCCAAGAAAGGTTTCATTTGTGAGTATCAAATTGAAAAATGAATATGAATCACTGTTTTGTGTTCTTTATACTAACAAAGGGAACTTTATTGGTCAAGTTAAAAACAATAGCGTGAACACTGTTTAGCTTCTTATTTTCACAGGACCAAATAACAAACTGAATATATTTTGTTAGTTTGATAAAGAGAAAGAAAGAGTTTTCTTATACAATTAAGGTTGATGATGGAAGGGCTGAAAAACTAAAAGTAACCTGCTTGGTTTAATTTTATTGAAGACTGGGAGATCCTCCTTTTGAAAGTTAGTAATTTACATCTTTTCAATGTGCAGGTGGGGAAGCACAGAGTACTACTTCCCTAAGTCAGGGTGAGTTAGTTTTTAACCACCCCTATTAGGAAGCTATCTGGGCCCAATGTGACTCTATCTCCAGAGAAAAAATGTTTACTAGGAACCAAGAGGTCACTTTGAAAAGTCTGATGGCGCTATTTGGGATCAAAGACTTACTTCTATTTTCTACATATGTTATGAGAGTTCGGTATGGGAATAGACTCTGTCCATGGGAAAGCAGAAGCACCAGAAGCTCTAGATTTCAAACAATAAAAAGCCATTAGTGCCCTATGGGCCACTAAAACGTACTCTAAAGCTGGTCATCAAAATGTTACTTTACTAGCACCAGAATCAATGAACAGATTAATGGACAGAATAGAAAATATAAAAGTAGATCTGAGTAGACAGAGATATTCATGCATTACCCATAAAAGTGGTCCCCAAAATCAGTAGCAGTAGGCAATGTTGGATTATAAGTTAATAAAATGGTATTGTGATGATTGGGTAATATCTGGAAAATAGACAGGTAACACTTTATCGTGTTGTATATACCAAAGTAAACTTCAGATGGATTAAATATTTGAATATAAAATATAAAATCATTTTTAAAAGAAAAACATGAGTAAATCTCATCTGATTTAGATTCAGGAAGTTTTTCCAAGAATAAAAGCCATGAAGAAGTGCCACATACTAAAACTACATTAACATTCTGATGTACAAAGCTTAGCCAAACAAAAATTTAGCTATGTAAGAATGTAAAATACCATAAAAATTCATAGACTAATAAATGTGGCAGAAGGGTTAATATCTTTCTTACAAGTAATGTTGTTAAGAAAAATAGTAAGACTTCAATAAAATAATGGTCAAACAACATAGAAGCAAGAAATGCCAATGGGCTATAATGGGTTCTAAAAAGGTTCAAGTTTATTAGAAAGTGAAAATCCAATATAAATTGGATTCATATCTCATGTATCATAGGGAAAATGCTAGTAGGAATGCTGGCAAGGGTAGGCACAGGGAGACAGGTTTTATCCCATGTCAGTGGTGGAATGTCAATTGTTATTAATGCCTGGAAAATAATACAACCATGTGTGCTTTCTGGTGAGGGCACTTAAACACTGTAATCATCCTAGGAAACTATTCTTAAGGAATGCTCATAAATGAGAAGACCTTTTGCCTCATTATTTATCATGGCAAATCCGTTGACAAGGGCTCCCCATATACGTCCAATAAAAAGATTACCAAATAAAATATGTGGAATATTATATAATTATTATAAATTATGTTTTCAAGGAATTTTCAGGGGCATGGAATGTCCTGGTTTGATACTGAGTGAGACACAGCAGCATAGAAAGTTTATATAATTATACATTTAGTAAAAATTTGCATGTGTGCATGCATGTGGGTGCATGTACCTATGTACAGAGAAAAAGAGTTGTTTGGAAATATATTAAAGTGTCAATAAATTTTTTTCTAGACGGTAGAGTTACAGGCAATTTCAATTTTGTTATTTATATTTTATATTTTTCACAGGTTTCATAAGAAGTTTGATTCATTTTTCTAATTAGGAGAAAATAACCATCTTAAAGTTCAAAATTCAGTATTTACTTTGGTAATCAGATCAGTTTACTGGGAAATTTTGAACTTCAAATGTCTCATG
Organism: Camelus ferus; assembly: GCF_009834535.1. Taxonomy (NCBI): domain Eukaryota; kingdom Metazoa; phylum Chordata; class Mammalia; order Artiodactyla; family Camelidae; genus Camelus; species Camelus ferus. The sequence continues at coordinate 15,437,208 of NC_045703.1, read as the reverse complement.
ATGAGTGATGTAAAACTGACTAATGTCTTGATAAATATCTCTGACTCAAACATTTAATAAATTCCTGACAAGTTTTAGCAAGCAGGTGACATCCTTACTCTTCTCTCTAATGTTTATCTCTTTAACTTTAAAATGTGGCAAGAATAATGGAACAATGGATTTCTTCCAGGAAATGGAGCAACGCAAAAAAGTAAAAAAAAAAAAAAAAAAAAAAAAAGAAAGAAAGAAAGAAAGAAAAATCAGACATTCCCATAGGATTTGTCACCTTTTTTATTCTTGGCAAGACACTGATGATTGGCAAATAAAGAAGTTGGCCACAAGGTAAAGAACAATTCTTTCCTCTGGTTGAGGGAATATTTATCCCCTCAAAAGGGAAAACTAGTCAAGTGGTGTGGTTAGGAAACTAACCTCATAAGCGTTCTCTCTCTCCGTAACCTCCCCCAAACATCCCCTCCCAGTGCACTGGCAGACTCCCAGTGCGCTGGCAGATCTCAGCTGGTCGGCACTTGTGTCCTGATTTCCTCACCACTCACTCACCGTCGCCTCCTCTAGCAGTGTGACTCTTATCACGCCCCTTCCACGAAAAGTGCCAGATCCAAATGGCCTCGCCTCAGTTTTCTGTCTCCTTGACTTCTCCCAAGCCTGCCCAGCCAGGTGCTCTTCACTTTGAGCAGTCTCTTCCCTTGCCCTTGTGACACTGTATCAGCCCTACGAACCATGGGTACACGTCAGGACTTCATCGGCTCTCTGTACTTCTGTCTTTGTAGTCTTTGGCATGGGGAAGGCAAAATTACATTCTCCTCTTCTAGCTATTAGGTCCTTAAAGAGTATTAGTTTATGAGTTTCTTCTGCAAACTGCAACATCCGATGCTTAAGTAGAAACTGGATATGAAGGGGTGGTGATGATGATGACAGTGAAAAATACCAACCTACCAAGTGTCTCGGAGTAACTGATTTCACTTCCCCAATAATCCTCGGCTGTAGATGCTGCTATTTTCCCCATTTGCCTATGAGAATACTGAGGCATCGAGAGCTTAAATAACTTCCCAGATGGTGATGTTCATAAGAAGCAGAGCCAAGATTCAAACCCAAGCAATCTGTGCTCTTAATGCTTTGCCGTGATATTGCCCATGGCCTTAAAAAAACGCTTACTCAAGTCAAGGTGTCAGAAAACTAAGGAAAAGCTACAACATAGGATGAAGATTGTCATTACAAGGAATGGGAAAGATGCTGGGAGCATGAAGGAAGGGCATGTAAGCCATTCTGTGGATACAGGGGAAGGCTCCTGGAGTTGAGTTTGCCACGTGGAGTTGGGGAAACAGCAAAGATGAGCACACCAGGCAAAGACAACTGCACATGCAAAGATATGCACATGATGTGGGAAGCAAGCTTTGTATTTTTGAAGAATTGCAGGTTTTTTTGGGTTTTCTCTCTGTAGTGGATTCTCCAGGGCAGCAGGATGTGAAATGAGAGACAGGCAGTGAGCAGGTAATACAAAACATGGAAACCATGCTTAAAATGCTGGATGTTGTTCTGAATCAAGTAGTGGAATGTCACTGATGGATTTTAAAATGGGTAGAACCATGACGAGGCTTTCATTTTCTATAGGTCACCCTGGAAATGATACAGAGGATAGAATGAGTAGGCTGCACACAGGGTGAGTGGGTGGTCCCTGTGGTCTCCCACTGGGGTGGGCCACAGCCGAGGCACCACATTTACAGTGGAAAGGAGGGTCAGACACATGCTCTAGGAGGTGAAATTCACAGGAGTGGTATTTGATTTTATGTGAGAAAAGATTAAAGGGAGAAATAGGAGTCAAGGATGATCTTTATACTGAGGGCTTGGGTGAAAGGTAATCCTAGTTTCTAAAATGAGGAACAGAGTAGGGGTAGCAGGTCTGTGAAACAGGGAGCTACTGTAGGTTACTGAGTAGGAGCTGGAAGAGGAACCTGCAAGTGTAAGTCCTGGGGTAGGGCGAGAGGTCTGGGAATACAGATTTGAGTGTCCTGGGTACGTGAAGAATGGTGGATGAGATCATCTTAGGGGACATACAGAGCACGAAGTGAAGTCAAGCAGTGGGTTCCTCAGAAAATATGGACATTTACAGGATGAAGAGAGGCAGAGAAAGCAGCAAAGTAATCAGAAAATTGTCAGAGAAATTTACATGCAGTTAACAAATTTGTCCTTCCAAATTCATTAAGAGTTGTCTAGTCTCCTGTGACTTATTACTTTTCAATCATTTTTGGGGGGGAGGTAATTAGGTTTATTATTTATTTTAATGGAGGTACTGAGGATTGAACCCAGGACCTTGTGCATGCTAAACACGTGCTCTACTACTGAGATGTACCCTCCTACCTCCTGTTACTTAAAAAAAGTCCAAGTTCTATGAATGTCTAGTGGGGAAGGGTGTCAGGGAAAGAAGAGTTAGTGATGATGAAGTTGGCTTTCTTGCTTTCTTTTGTTTTCTAAGTGGTGAAGAGAAGACCATTCTCAAATAATAAACAAAAGGATCTACTTGGTGATGTGCGGTAGCTTTGCTGGGCTGACAGTCAGAGAGAGAACTGAAAATGTAAAAATAAACAGGCTTGCCTGAAATGAGGATGGCAGTTTGGGAGAGAAATTTGGCTACTTCTTATTTGTTGATTCTATGTTTTGAAAATATCTTTGTTTTCATCACTTTTCAATTTAGATTTTGCTGTTAGAATCATAGAATCATATAATATAACAGTTCCACTCCAAGGAATCTACTGAAGAGAATTGAAAATATTTATCTATACAATAGCTTGGAATATGAAAGTTCATAGCAGCATTATTTTTTTTAACATTTTTTATTGATTTATAATCATTTTACAATGTTGTGTCAAATTCCAGTGTTCAGTGCAATTTTTCAGTCATTCATAGCAGCATTATTCACAACAGCCAAAAACTGGATAAAAATCTAAGCATCCATCAACTAGTGAATGAAAAAGCAAAATGTGATATGTCCATATAAGTGGATAGTATCCTTCAATAAATAGGAACAAACACTTTGATATATGTTGTAACATGCATGTATCTCAGAAAATTATGTTAAGAGAAAGAAGCCAGACGCAAAGACTATATATTATAAAATTCTACTTATATAAAATTTCTAGGAAAGGCAGAAATCAAATCAGTGGTTGTCTGGGGCTGGGAATGGGAACAGAGATTTACTATGAATGGGCCAAGGAGACTTTTTAGGGTGATGAAAATGTTCCAAAACTCTGTAAATCCACTGAAGAAAAATCAATGACCTGTATGCTTGTATTTGGTGAATTTTATATTATGTAAATTCTATCCTAAGAAAACTTTATGTATTATAAAAATTGTAGAATCATTTTTTATGGCTGAAAAAAATCATTCATCTAAATCTTATTTTGCTTTAGATTCTTCTAGTTTTTCCCCCCTCTTACTATTTCTAGTTATTTTTAGTTACCCCTCTTATTTCATTGATAAGCTTCTACACATGGTGACTTTCTGGAGACAGAATGAACCAAACGCTTATAGACAAGTTGAAACATAATGGTAATGTGTAGTCGTCTTTTCAAACCATTAAATGTATTTGTTTAAATTTCATCCCAGTGCTACCTACAGGATATTTGAAATCACAAGAATCAATTTTTGAAGGTTGGGACAGAACTCATTATTTGGGAAAGATAAGGTTTTTTCTTCCTGTTGATTTTCTCACTTCCTTCCCTTGTGCAAATCACGGGATTGGTAATTCACTAGGACACTTTAAGAATTCTTGTAGGTTGGATATGTTTATATCTGATTTTACTTAACTAAATCTCTTTTATTCTTGAAATGTAACATTTTGGGAGGAATCTTATAAGTATAAATTGTCAAAGAGAAGGACCTTGAAGATCAGATGTGTTGTCCCATACTTTATTTACTAATGAGTCCCACAGCTCATTAATGGTGAAAAGAAAAGAGTGTTGAGGTATTGGTTGAAAATTTTTCAGTGGTTTATGATACTCTTCAAAGATTTCATTCTAGTTACCTACTACTCACCTCTCCTGAACTCTTCTCCGAGAGTCAGATCTGTTTATCCAAATTCCAACTGGAAATGTTCATTTGGGTGATTCTTGGGTCCATGGATACCTCTCCCTCCAAGGAGCTACAATTGAAGTCATTATATATTTGTCTTCAAGGGTGTTAAATGTTGAAGATCACAGGCTCTGTTGGTTTTCAAATGACAGCTCAGCTGTGTGTTAATTTTGTGACCTTGTACGTGTAATGTAGCTTCTTGATGCCTGACTTTACTTGTGTATCAAATGAAGATTATAATAGTATCCCTTTCATTGGTTTGTGGTCAGTTTCAAGTACGACAATTCGTTAAGGAAATCTGCACAAGATTTCAACAATTATAAGTACTCAGTATTCTGTTTTCTTTTTGTTTTCTTCTTTGTTTCCTATTTCAGTAAATGTCATCAGATTCTTACAAATTACTAAAGCAACGACCTCCCTTCTGTCCTTCTTTACCTCCTAAGTAACTTCAAGTCCTGCTGTAAAAAAAAAAAAAAAAAAAGAGAGAGAGAGAGATCAGAAAAAAGAGAGGTAAAATCAAGGCAATGAAGGGAAAATGAAGAGTTGGAGGCTAGAGGACTGAAGCCTACGGAGTGTGGATTGTGCAGTCACTGGGAAGGGGATTATGAAAAATGCTGCTGGATGTTATGAACTGTATCCCTTTTTAAAATTAAATTTATTTCACTTTTTAAATGGAAGTACTTGGCATTGAACCCAGGATCTCATGCATGTTAAGCATGTGCTCTACCACTGAGCTATACTCTCCCCCCTTGAACTGTATTCCTTTTTTTCTCTTAGTACATTTCTGTTGCTTGCAGTTATGAACACTAACTGACAGAGCTGCAGATTCTAGTCACCAAATGAAAACTTACCTAGAACATGGAGTGTATAAAACCAATGGGCATTTTAAAGACTGAGAAGATCCAAGGCGTGGCAAGCTGATTAACTTACTCATGGACTTGCAGCCAGCTGATGTGAATTTTACGACATGATTTTAGGGGAAAGAAGTACAATGGTCTGGAATAATGGAAGCTGTCATGTCCATTGGGCCATATAATTTTGGCCCCAGGTGATTGAGGCAGCTGTTACCTCATGGAAGTGGTGGAAAGAGATTAACTTTGCCCGCTTTTTGAGTCTGCCCTGGGAGCACTGGGAGCTGGTTCTAGACTTTGCTAGAGTGCTCTGGAGGCTTCACGTGTGGAGTCCATCTCTTTCTGGAAGGCACAGGGGGTGGAGGCGGTGAGGCTGACGGTGCACAGTGCTGCAGTTAGCCTTCCCAACTAGGTCATCGACATAGAAGAGACATTCTCATGCTTTTGAGCCAGAGGAAGGCTCCGGGCTACAGAATTTAAGAGCATAATTCAGATGCCAGGTCAGCCTCAGTCTTTGGAAGGATAGGACATACAGAGCGTGCCCGCTACACAGCAGATTACTCAGTAACGATAGCCTGCAGCTGGGTGCGCTCTCCACCACAGAGCAAGGGGACCTCTTTCTGCCAAAGCGTCCGGAGGGGTTCACCACAGTCGTGACAGGTGTTTTTACTTCACTTGCAGACTTCTTTGAAAAGACTTTGGCATGAATAAATTCTTGGCAGGCAAGGCAAGCTTAACCTGAAGGGAATTCCAAGTTGCAGAAAGCCTTTTCTTTGGCTAATAAAACTTCTCCACCTCTTTCATTACCAATCTCCTCCCGCTGCTTCCAGGAATTTCTTATTTTGAGAGATCTCAAATTGGCTCACACCAACATCTGCACGTTGAAAGCTTGATTCCGTACCTTTGAAGGCTTTAGAGGACTGATACTAATAGATTCTCTCTTCCGATTTCCACATTAAATCTGTGCCTTCCTCTCAAACTCTGGTCCCTTCCTGCCCTTGGTTGGCCTACAGCCACATTTCTGTGTAATGCAGAAATTAATAGGATTTGCTTATCACATCAGCTTTGGGGCCTTCATTCTGAAGCTTTCTTTCTTTTTTTTTTTTTAAACAAGTCACTTGCTCATCTGTCTGGCCATTGTTCCTTTATGATTGATTATTTCTTTTGCTTCCTGCTTGCTTCCTTTCTTTGTTCCCTGCATCACTACCACTCTTCAGGCTGGTGGGAGGGGACTGTATTAACCTTCCTCTCCTTTGTCCATTAGGATGCCTACAGTTCTATTAAAAATAAAAGCACTTACACAGACAAGATCCTTAACAGAAGTGTTTTACGACCGTGAGCAGCACAATGATCTCAGTTCAGCTTGCATCCAGTGGAAGTTCACTGGTAGGTCATGAAATATCTTGTTTTGGAGGGAACTTTTTTTTTCAGATAGACTCTCACTTTAGCCACACAGATTCTTTGCCAATGGGGATTTATAACCTCCTCTGTAGTATCTTAATGATGCCTCTTAAGAAATCCTGCCTTGTATTTAAACACACATATAGATGATATGAATTGATGGGGTGTTAAATCCCTTTGTCTCTTTTAATTTAAGAGACTAGTTTGACACTGAAATGGACTAGGAATTCCAGATTCAGCTTCAGGTCAAATTTTCAGAAGTTGAGTTAAGAACTCCTGAGGCTTACTGTGAGCAAACTCTGTTCTGAATCTTAATACCAGGATGGCCTTAGAACTGGCTGGCCTACAGAGGTTTTTATGCTAGGTGCAAAGACTGGGGTTTAATAGAATTTGGCCTCAGTAAACATCCTTAAAGCTGAGACAGACTTGACTAATTTCTGGGGGAAGGAAAATACCTTCCTTTCCTCAAAATCACTTTGGTATTAGGTTACCATGAAAATCTCTTTTCCCACTCTGTATTCAGGGAAAAGAGAACAGCATTCTCCTCCTAAGAGCTACTGATATGCATAGTAGGTGGAATTAAACTAAGAATATAACTAATATGGAACGCTTACTGTTCGTGAGAAGAGAAGTCATTGCATGCAGGGCCAAATCTAGGCAAATTCTGAGGACACAAAATACATGTTTGTTTGTATATATGTGTGTATATATGTATGTATATATGCATACAACTGAAGCACAGTCAGTTACAATGTGTCAATTTCTGGTGTACAGCACAATGTCCCAGTCATGCATGTACATACATACATACATTTTCATATTCTTTTTCATTAAATGCTATTACAAGGTATTGAATATAGTTCTCTTGGGCTACACAGAAAAAATTTGTTTTTTTTAGTGTATTTTTATATACAGTGGCTAACATTTGCAAATCTCAAACTCCCAAATTTATCCCTTCCCTCCCCCTTTCCCCGGATAACCATAAGATTGTTTGCTATGTCTGTGAATCTGTTTCTGCTTTGTAGATGAGCTCATTAGTATCCTTTTCCTTCTTTCTTTTTTTTCTGCATCGTGCTTTTATTTTTGAATCTGCATATCTGTCTACGGCTATACCACGCTGAATGCGCCCGATCTCGTCTGAATCTGCGTATCTGTGCTTTTTCCTATCTTCATTAGTATCCTCTGATACTAACTCCCATACTCATGTACCCAGCACTCCTCTGTGTTCTCTCTGGTCTCCTTTTTCAAAACTTGTATCCAAGAAGACATGCAAAGTGCATTCACATTCTGTTAACACTAACGGGACTATCCACACTAAGGATCGCTGAATAAATCAACTGTGAATCTTTTTGTGGAATTTCAATCAATCTGTAGCTTGGAAGATAGAGTTCTATGTAGTGGCCTCAGCTCCATAGAAATTATACAGTATAGGAACTTGGACCATAATTTCTGACTTGAAACTAACTGCTTTAAATAGTTTTCATGTGATGACAAAGCAAAACATTTGAAATAGATTGTCCTGGGAAAAATCAAGACAAAAGTTCATCCCATGCTTGAGAGGTTATCCATCAGATCTTCATCAATTCTACTTTTTCTGTATGAATTCTCAGTCAAAATCTTCCCTAACACTACCTTCTCTCCTCTCCTTTTTTAAAATTGGCAATTAGTTAACCGTGGATTTAGACTACTAACATCAATGTTGGACATCAGTCAAACTTAAGTTGGGAAAGCTAACACATTATTAAAAATTCTTAGAAGCCACTTTCGCTTCAGTAACACTCATAACATAGCCTGGTGTAAGAGGACTTCAGGAGATGATTACTGAATTCATTTGAAAATCACTTCCAATGAACACACAAAAAACCACTAGTTCTCCATAATTTTTTATGGGCTGCCGTCCAGCAAGGAGGTGCATGGAGAGGAAGAGGAATGAAGCCACCTTTCGCTTCTAGGCTGGAGCACATTGCAACTTTCCTCCAGTGTTTATAGAAGTGACCATTTCCAAGACTATTCTAAAGAAAACATGATAAAAATAAGCCTGTTGGGAATGTGGCCTTTTTGAAATGAATTTTGAGGCAAGAAGCCTTTTCCTAGTTTAAATAGTTGGGATTCTTAAAAAATACTTTCTGTCCCTCTCTACCATTCAATCTGACTGTTCACTGTGTAATACATTTTTCTTCTCAAGGAGAAAAATCTACATTCACATAAATGGGAGGTATATCAAAGCCATCTTTTATAGGACTACTCTAATATATTATCCTTGAGAGTGGGGAAGGCAAATCTTTTACTCCTTTCCCAATGCTTGGTCCAGAGTACATTCTCTGTAAATACTGGTTTAAAGAAAAAACAGAAAAACAAATGAATGGCCAATTTGAATGACAGACACAGACATTTTGTTTTGAAAAGGAGCATACACTTATGGTTTAAAATGACAACTGCCTAAAAGCCCTTTGTGAATATCTTCCAACTTCTTCTAAAATAGTTAAAAAATAAAAGTATAGTAAAAATCAAAACACAGCCCGAACTTAACTCTTAGAGACAACCTACTGAAGCGTCTTGGAGAAATTCCAAGACAATATGATTGCCCATATCTGGATTGAGAACAGTACAAGCATGACCCTAGCTTAGTTGTATTTTGCCTAATGTGACAACACAAACCTCACGTCTCTGACATAATGGAGGACATCTCCTTTATTTACTAGTCTAGACTTAGACCCAGTTAGAAAACCAGGCAAAGGATTCTTCTACTCATGCTTTTGGGAAAGTCCAATACTATTCATTTACTCCCATTTTTTTTCACCGTATTAAAAAGTATGCAAGCTTATTAAGATGATAAGTATCTCCAAAAGATGTCAACTCTCCAAAAGACTACCAGAAAGCCTGCTGATTGGTCAAAACTATATTTATTAGACCTAATGCAATAAAGGAGAAAACTACCTGTGTGGTCTTGGAAGTATCTCAGAAGAGGGAGGTCAGGGAAAAACACTTAGAGGGTGTTAGTGTGCAGGCTCAAGGTGGCTTGAAGCCAGCTTTCAGGGTGGGGAGCTTATGTATTAAGATTGAGCAGAGTTCATGACGTAGTAGTTTAGGATTAGTGAATGCAATGGAGTTCTGATCTTGAGTGAGCCTTAATAAGCAAGCTGATTACCTAGATTAAAAAAAATAAATTGGTTTGCAAGAATTACTGAAGCAATCAGTGAAATTAGTTATTGATTTGCACCTCTATCTTCCTTAATAATGTGCTGGAATCAATAGTTAAGTCGTGTTGACACACGTGGCCTGATTTCTCCATTCTGGTAGGTCAGCTCTGTGGACACAAGTGGTCTTAGCTCTCACAGGTTAGGGAGCAGGGAGAGACGGGGGGTAGGGAGTAGGTGATCGATGCATCCTGGGACATTCAAAACCGAGGTGGATGGGGTAGAAATAGGAAGAGTCCTGGTTTCAGTGGATGCTGTGGATTACAAACGCACACAGTATGTTGTTAGACATCTAAGGAGTGGGATTTGAAGACAATCGCACCTAACTTCAGCCTCCCAGACATTGGGAATTGGATTAGAAACTGCATGTATTAACCTGCTCCTCCACAGAAAGCCCCAGATGGAATTTTCATCAGCACCCAGCTGAAGAAGAAGCAGCGCCAAGGTCCTGCTATTTCTCTACTCTTTTGGAAACACCAGGTCTTCACGGGGATCTCTCTATCTGAGGATAAGTACACAGAACAAAACTTATACAGGGCCAATAGAAATACAATGGGAGAGTGAAAAAAGAGCACCATCTGTAGCATGCTGCTCAAATGATTTACCTTGGAAGTCAAAGAAAAGTTTTATATGCTATTTGGCATCCTTGGTGGGGCGCAGAATGACCTGGCCATGATGAACAAGGAACAGAAAGTTATAGGTATTGAGAAGCTCAGATAAAAGGGAAAGGGCATAAATAAAGAGACAAGAAGATAAGATGAAAGGAGGGAAGAAGAAAACAATTCAAATTAATAGTCTAATAACACATTTTTCTACGGGTTGACCTTGTTGAAAAATAAAGTTTTGAACTGTGTTACAGAACGCGTGACTTCAGAAGCAATTTTTCTTTTAAATGTGTCAGAACAGAGACAGCAGGCTGCTATTTCAAACACTGGAACTAACAGAGTTGTGTTTACACTTCTGGTGGAAACAAGGACATAGATATGGGGAGAAAAATTGAAAATTAAACATTACATTTTTTTTTTGTCACCAGTTTGTGAGTTACCACAATGACAAAAAGATTTTCATGATTTACATTTATAATAGCTTTTAGAATTTACAGAGCTGATGTCTAAAAAGAGTCCTTTATATTAAAAGAATTTAATAGCAATATAACCCTTTCTTGACATTGAATAGTGGGAAAACACGACAGAAAATAATTTCAGTTGCATTAGACCATAGTTAAAAAATAGTCCTTAGTTTAGCAATGTGGGTCATATATGTTCTGTATCCTCAAACTGCTCTCATCAGCAAAGAGAAGATATGGATGACATAGGGCTGGAATGAAAAAAATTCCCTCAGAAATAAGTGAATGGCTTCACAATTTTCTTTTTAATTACAGCTGATTCTCTTTCTAAAAAGAGACTCACATTTCTGATTTCAATTTTTTTTCTCTTTTAAAATGAGAGCTCTACATCTTCCCAATTAAGTGTTAAATTCTGCAACTAGATTTCAGCAAAGCAACTGAGTTCGAAAGAACTAGTTAATATAAAATTAAACAGAAATAATTTCATACACATAGTTACATTTAAAAGACATTTTTCTGAGTAAGATACTGAAATGAAGCTGCCTTGTAGAATCTCCCTGCTTCAATTCATAATGAAATAAACAACAACAAAAAGGAAAAACAAGGCAAAAAAAAAGTCCACAGCAGCCATCCAAACCAGAAAGGCACAAAACTTATGCTTCAAAGAGTTATAACTAAAGAAAGAAACATGATTCTGACCTGGCAAGGCTCCTAAGCCCACAACACTCCCCAGGAGCCATACTGACGCGTTCACAAAGTCCTGGGAATTCGCACTTATGTTCCTCAGTCTGGGTAGAAGCAATCTGAGTAGGTCACCTTACATTTTAAAGTGATAATCTTGTAAATGAGAAATATCAGCCCAAGTTTACTAGGTTATATGTCACTGCAGATGTCTTTCCTTTGTGGCTCTAGTTTGTTTAGAAAAGAGCTAGTATTTTGTATACCCTCTAACGCAGCACTAGCATATACACATTATTAGGTAGATCTTCTGATCTAAAAGGGCAAGAATGTGTGTTTTGAATGATAAAGAGCAAAATGGCTAATATCTCCCACACATCAGCTGAGGGGGCCAGGCTCACGCGGGGTTCTACAGGACCCACCTTCCTCCACGTTGCAATTTCCAACTAAGAGGGAGTGTCACTTCCGGAGATTTCGAAAATACAGGTATCTTTTAATCTTTCTTCTATCCACCCCACCAACTGGAGTTGGGAGCCCTACTTATATATATTTTTTTAATTTCCATGGGTGATTTTGATATGCCTATCCTGTTAAAAACTCCTTTTTAAAATTTTATGTATTTATTTTATTGAAGCATAGTCAGTTACAATGTGTCAATTTATGGTGTACAGCATGTTTCAGTCATACATATAGGTACATGTATTAATTTTCATATTCTTTTTCATTATAGATTACTATGAAATAGTAGTGCTATATGGAAGGAACTTGCTATATATCTATTTTATATATAGTAGTATCTGCAAATCTCAAACTCCCAATCTATTCCTTCCCACCCCCCTCCCTCCGGGAACTGTAAGTTTGTTTTCTATGTCTGTGAGTCTGTTTCTGCTAAAAACTCCTTTAAAAATAATATTTATTTTGTGAAAAAAGTAGAGTCAAATAAAAGTAAAATAATTGTTCCACCGTGAAATAAATTTGGATTAAACAAGGTGAAACAAGTTTGTTTTGTGCAGAATTATGTACAGATTCTAATATATTAATGTGATTGTGAAATTCCAAACAGGGTGATTTTATAAGCAGAGTCTGGAGACAATGAACAAAAGGGCCATGCTGGATTCATTTTTCCACAAGAATATTTCAGTGCAGTCCAAACTTTGCATCTTCAGGTTCCCCAGGAAAATTGTAATCTATTAAATCTGGCTACAACATGTCAGGTCATATCACGTCATATCACATCAGAAACAGCAAACGGTTAGTCACTTTGACTTTGTCGCAGAAAAACTGAAGGAAGATGTGCATTAATATTGTGAGAGGACATTTGTTTGTTCTTTGGCTTCCCAGTGTCCCCTTCTGTTTCCAGTGGAACCTGGAATTCCTGGTGGGGAATTACTATCATATGTGGTCTCGATGGGGAAGGGGTTCCCAGTTTTCTGTCTTATACTATAACCATCGAAGGGGCCAGAGTCTTTGACTCACCCAGGGAACATTCAGTACGTGGACGTGTGATCTACACTGCGCCAATGGGACACTCATCCCCAGGACTTTGCAGTATAAGAGGTAGGGGACCGTCAGAGTTCAGATCATCTCAGGGATATCATTTTCCTCTCCAAAGCTTTTAGGAAACTACTTGATTAATAATCACCATGGTAGAAATTCAGATAAGACTATTATTAGTGGTATTATTCAAAGTTATTTTTCTGAGATAAGGGGTGGTTACTTAACTGATGCCACGGATGCAGTTGGGAAAGTTGAGTGGTTCCCACTAGCAGTTACAGCTTTCTCTTTTATCTGCAGAGGGATGCCCCCGCTTGAAAATTGAGCCAGCATAACTAATGACTGAAAGAAGACAATTTCAAGAATATGTAAAAACAAAATATTAAAACACTGAAAGTCTGACCAAAGTTGATTTCGTGCCACAAACATTTGCACAGCACCTATATGTTGTGCAAAGCACTCTGTCATACAAATTATTGAACATGAAAGGGTTTTTCATTTTTTTAAATCAGTCTATCTGACTCATTGATTTTCCAGGTGAGGAATTATACCAAAGGAGATTACATCTTTTCTGTAAGTTTACAAAGCTGGTTAGTGAAGAGAAGAGCCAGGGCTAAAACTCAGACACGCTGATGCCTGATTCAGGGCTGCTTCCTCTGTTCCCGTTAGGCTCTCTGTGAAGGACTGCCCTGCAGAGCGTGGCTGTCCTCAGCCCTTGGAGGGTGATGGCAATGGAGAAGCAGCATCCAGATGGGATAAAAAAAGGATCTGCCAGTGGGGCTACCATACAGTCCTGTAAATTGCTAAATCTCTTCTTTGGGAGGCTTGTAAGTAAATATCGTTGTCCATCTCTGGGAATCTATTTGCAGGTAGCTGGTTGGGTTGTACCCAAAGTTAGAGAACAAGAGTATTTATCTCAGGCTCAGGAAGGCAGAGCCTGCTCTCTGATTTTAGGAAGTCCACAAATCCTACCAAGTCCATTTGTAAAAGGAGCACTGAGCCAAAATACAGGAGGCTGCTCTGAGGGGCACAGCCTGTGTGGCCAGACGGCCTGAATTCAAATCCTGATTCTGTCACTTACTGATTACATGACTGTGAGCATATTTATTACTTAACTCTCTGTGCTTTGGTTTCTTTGTTGTAAAATGATGGTAATGGTTGTCTGGTTTTTGTGAGTATTACATGAGTAATAATGACTAATCTATTAGTATAATGTAAGTGTGGGCTCTTATTATTACCTGCTATCTGCTGCAGTCTCTTCAGGCTAAAAAAATGTGTATCTACAATTCAGTGCTATACAAAAGTATTGCAAACATTGGTTATAATGTAAGAAAAAGCAGAACAAACACAAAATACACTTGCAAATGAGGACGGTCACTCGAGTAGTATTTAAGACATCTTTTCCGAGTGTTCATTATGTGCCTAACATAGTTCTGAATAGATTAGGTGAAGTTTTGCCTAGAGTTGGGAAGAACAACTTCAGGTAACAGTGTTCTTTGATTTATGATGCTCATCGGCTCCCTTTATTTTCATTGTAAAAAAGGTATATAGAGGAACAGAGGTGTGAAAAATTAGATCCATGTTCTCAAATCCAAACAGAAATATCAGGAAGGGGTTGAAGAGCCAGGAGAGATAATTAACCCCCTGGAGAAACTGAGAAGACTTCTTATAAAGAGGTTTGAGATGTCTTTATTTTCACAAATTATCTTCCATCCATGGGAAAAAACAGAGAGATGCAGCACTAGGCTTCAGCAACATATATGCTGTCTTTTTTTTTTTTTTTTAACTTTTTTCAATTTCAGTTTACAATGTGTCAGTTTCTGGTGTACAGCATAGTAGTTTAGTCATGCATTTACATACATATATCTGTTTTCATATTCTTTGTCGTTATAGGTTATACTACAAGATATTGAATATAGTTCCCTGTGCTATACAGTAAACCTTGCTGTCTATCTATTTTATATATAGTAGTTAGTGTCTGCAAATCCCAAACTCCTGATTTATCCCTTCCCACCCCTTTTCCCCCCGGTAACCATTAGTTTGTTTTCTATGTCTGTGAGTATATGTTGTCTTAAATAGTATAACGTGAACATGAATTCTTCCTGAGTTCCGTTCCCTCATCTGGGTTAGAAGCCGTCGTCTCAGCTCCGTGTCAGTCTCTGCTGGTTGAGCTGGTGCAGTCTGCCATCTTGTCACAAATTAATTACTGTTCCCACTGAAAATGCCTTTGATTGTGCTGGGGATGTGGAGTGATTTACTAGGATTACTGCTGACAGTTCTGTCTGGAAATAATGGGCTCCTGATTTACTGGGCTTTCCTTAAGTGAAGCTTAGTTTTGCTTCAAATTTTAGCTCTAATATTTTCTTTGTTCAGAACCAATTGTTCCCCCCAGATGTTTAGATTTCTCTCTTTTTTTTTAAGTAACCTTGAAAGACTCTGACATAACACTTTGACTAAGCTTGAATCACGAGACTGTGGTGCCACCCTATGCTGTTTTTCTTGCCCCTAAGGCCTTTGGCAGCACCCCTCCTGATATGAATACCATTTGTAGTTTGCCTACACGTTTAGTAAAAACTTCTTTGCTGGGATCAGCATGACTCCTTCCAAGTTGCTGCTTGCCCTAGAAGGCAATGCCCATAAGTGCCACCAGACGAGCAAATCTGCTGCAAAACTATGTCTTTGGTTCTGTTCACAGATGCTAATGAAGAGACGTTCTTCCTAAGAACTCAGGTTATTCAGGCTCAGTTGCATTTTCACCCGAGCTGAAGCTTGTTTTCAATAGTTTTTTTGAAGGCGCTTTTAGCAAATACTGCCAAAAAAGTTTCTGTGAATAAAAATAGTGAGACATTTTCATTCTAAGAAGAAAGTCAAAGACATGTTTTCCTTGAATAATACTCCTACTTCCCTCCTGTTTTGAAACAACACGACCACTTTGATGAGGCTACACAAACATAGTCCTTAGGAGGTGGGCAGAGGCTGGACATCAAGTTGGGGGTCCATACGCTGGTCCATAGAAACCCAAATCTGTCCAGCTGTCTGTCAATTCTTGCCTTCCTCATCTCTGCATCTCCTCCTATCTCCTTGTCTAGGTGCCATTTGCTGGGAAACCTCTAGTTGAGTGCATCAGTTCACAGATGCGTACTCCCTAGTATCTGAGAAGTGAGGAGGACAGAATCAGCCCAAACCTACCAATGTGACTGGAAAAACAATTCCAGATGATGTTAATAACATCTTTGTTTACAAAACAAAAGTCTTTAATGTGTTCTTATGATAAGTCACTTAAACTTACGGTGACTTTTTTTTTAAGATCCCTAAATATTTTTTTAAGCTTTTTCTTTTATTTTTCCAAAGTGAAAAAGATTCTATTATTTATTCTAACTGTAAAATAATACATGTAAAAAATCCCAACTTTAAAGAAAAATAGTAAAACAAGGTAAAAGTTACCTAAATTTCAGTATCCAGAGATCCATTCCTACTGTTTAGTGAATGTCCTTCCAAATGGTTTTCCATACTAGAGTTCTCAAATTGTGCTCCCAGAACCCTGATTCAGTGAATATATAATATTTTTAATGAGAAGAGTTTAGTGAGAAATCAAGTCTGATAAATGCAAGGTTAAACAGTGTTAAGCATGTTTATCTGTTGTAGATCCCCTTAGAAACTTTAATATCCAATTATGCTATGAGAACCACTAAGAAAAGGTTAGCATGCAGTATTTGTCAAACTTATGACACTGGAAACTCCTTTTTGGAAAACAAAACCAAAAAAATCTGGAAAATGCTGACTTTGAGCACTTACTCATACATTCATATACTTTATACAAGTGAAATAACAAAACTCAAGCCAGTCTTCATTGTGTTTTCATATTAACTCAACAATGTGTAATGAACCTGTGCCTGTAATCATGACCAGAGATCTGCATCCTCATTTTTAATGGCTGTGTAATATTCCACGATGCACATGTGTTATCTTTTACTCAACCAAACTCTCTATTAGTGAACACTGGAGCACAAGACTGTATAGAAACATCCACGCTAAACTTACAAAAATATTTGCAAAAACTATAATGAAATCAACAAGCAAAAAAGTAAACATATTATTAAGAACATATACAAGAATACAGACAATTCAGAGAGGGGAAACAGTAGAGACATAGACATGAAATTATGATGAAACTTACATGTATGCCATGCAAATAAGGACATCAGGTTATAATGCTGTATTGATTAGACTGGCAAAGGGTAGAAAGATACCATAGGGTATCTACGCTTATTAAAATTTTCAATGATCATGTCCTTGGAACCAGCCAGTCCACTTTAGATTACTTTTTGGCTGAAAAACCAGTATCATCTTCTATAAAGTATTCCTTATTGAGATCCTGCTGTGGGTTGCACTCTGTGCTAGATTTGTGGGCAAGGCAAATCTCTATTTTTTATTTTTCCTTAAGAAGCTTATGACACACACACTTTGAGCAAATCAAGCTCTCAAAGAAACTACTGGATTTTTCACCCAAAACCTTTGAATACCAGGTAATACTAATGCATTTGACTAAATTCATGATCAGAACACTGAAACTAATCAAGCTTTTTCTAAACAGAATTTTTTCCACTTTCAGGAGTGATTAACAGAAAGTTTATATTCCCAGACATTTCTGGCAGGGCTAAAATTTGGTAAAATGGAAATCCTTCTAGTGAGTATAGACGAGTGAAGGACAGGTTTCAAAACACTCAGGGTTTTATTTTCTGAGACACCCTGGCTGTCTTTTCCTTCTTGTACTTGGTTATACTCATGTCTTCATCATGATTCCCCACTTCAGTCTCCGAATGGTAGCTTTTCTCTTTTAACAAATAAGTTTTGGTGAAAAGGGAGAAGTCAGCTGGATAAATAAGATGAATCTTTTCAGGTGGCAGCTCCTTGCAAGAAGGCATTGTACCATGTTCACCTTCCATCCCCCGGTACCCAGTGCTAAGTGTCCCGCCCAAGGAGTGGACTCAGGAAGACTTGCTGACTCTAGTTGGGAGAACCTCATGAAAGGTGATGTGAATGAATTCAGACCTTTGAAGATGAGCTCTGGGTGGAAAGCTTAGCTATGTCACCCACTCCACAACCATGTGGTCTTTCAAACTAATTTCTTAGACGTAAATATAAAATCACTAGACAGAGTAAAAACTGTGTGGCCAAATGAAAACTCAGCTAAATGAGAATTATAAAGAGTAAATATTTGGAAATGCCCCTCTGTCAAAATCAGATTCGATCATTAAGATGAAGTAACAAGAAATAGGTGATTCCACAGACATGAAAAGAAAATGAGAGGAGGAGAAAGGGAATGAGAACACATGTCTGTTAAGTACCTTAATTATAGTAAAGTTAGTGGTCTTATGCATATATTGCACTTAATCCTCCCTAAGCTGCTGCAAGATTGCTGTCATTGTGTTTATTTTGCAGACAAGGACAGAGTGGGTCTAATAGTTAAATAATTTATCAAAACTACCCTGCTCATATATGGAATAAATTGGAAATAAAAATCTGCCTTTCCCTGTTACGAGGAAAGACCTGCCAAGCACGGTGAGGAGTGCAAATCAAAGGAACAGCATCAGAATGATAAGTTTAATAAAGTGGATGGTCATTCTCAAACTTTTGTGTGTATCAGAATCACTAGACAGCTTATAAAAACCAGCCTTCCGGGCCCCACCTTTGGAGATTCTGAGTCAGTAGGTCTGGCTTGGGGCCAGGAAACTGGGATTTCTAGGTGATCCCCAGATGTTCCAGCTGTTGCTTGCCAGGCCAGGAACCATATTTTGAGAACTGATGGAATTTGATTGCTATCATCTGTATTGATTTTAGAAAAGCTTTGGAAAACTCTTCATAATATTCCTTTGGTCAAGATTTTTCCAGTATTAATTCATAATTAATTTATTTTTTCAATAAGCAATTCATTCAGCAACTGGTTTCCTCAACAAATAGAGTAATGCTGGAGACAGAGCATGGAATTACAGATTAAAACCAGCTCCCAACTAATAAAATGTGATTTGATAGGAATGAAAGACAAGTTCTGATCATAAAGTCAATATACTGTTTACAACAACAAAGAAAGCAGGTCTGAAAAATTCCTCAGGTTACCTCAGGATATATTAATATGGGTTTAATGTTATAATTATGGGAAGCAGCCCATGTACCCTAGGTTGCAGAGACTATCTGGATTAAGAAGTTTAATTCCAGGTGTCACTTAAGAGAGGGAGTCCAGGTGTCCAGAGCTTAGCTAAGCCAGCCATGGGATTGCTGCCTGGGGGTGCATTTTGCTTGGCCAAGCCGCCTGCAGGAACCTCAACTTGATGCCTTA
The DNA here is from genome assembly GCF_009834535.1 of Camelus ferus. NCBI lineage: Eukaryota > Metazoa > Chordata > Mammalia > Artiodactyla > Camelidae > Camelus > Camelus ferus. The sequence continues at coordinate 15,418,119 of NC_045703.1, read as the reverse complement.
GTCCCCTCATGCATGAAAGTTAGGAAGACTCTTTCTATCCAAACCCAAGGAAATATTAAACGCTTTGCAGCTTGTTTGGAATAGGAAAAAAATGATAAGAAACTCAATTATAAGTAGTATGTTGGTATGTTACAAATTGTCTTATTTATGTGGCTCCCTTATTCTGGTCATGCACAAATGGAGCCTGCTGGTCTGGGCTGGTTTGGTCTCTTTATGATTGTCCAGGGCCTCTGTGTTGTTACCCACCTCAGGGCATCATTCCCATCAGACTCTGTGTGCCCGGCGTCCCCCGGCGTTGGGCAGTGCAGAGCCTGCAGGCCTATGTACAGCCATGCACCTCAGGGTTGGCAACGCAGAATGTCCTGCCAAAGGCAGCTGGAAGAGGAGTTAATCCTGAGTCTTACCAACTCCATCCACCCCTCCCTTATCCCACGTTACCCCTCCCAGCATGTGACTCTTGCTTGTTTCCTTATGTTTGCTTTTCCCATTATCTAGCTCCATTCTTTTGATTTTCTGGTCTTGAGTTTCCCTTTGAAGCAACGTTTAAAAATGCTTAAAATACCGTATATTCAATGAATCAGTCTTTTGGGCACCATGTGGCAACATGTAGATGCAACTCATGCCAAAATAACTTCCTTGATAGGTGTTTCCCAGAGTAGATATAGTGTCCATTTCTTTAAGGCAGAAGGGCTTGCCCCAGACATTTTTTTTAAAGCTTCAACATCTAATAGCATTTTTCTAGTAAAAATGGAATGCCAAAGCTGTGTTCCAGACTAAAATCCCAAACAGAGACACGGAAGATCTGTGAAATTCCTGATGTGATTTCACAATATTTTGTTTTGGTTATATTTTAAGTAAATAAAATGAAATATTATCTTAAATCAAAACATACACAACAAATTCCAAGCAAATGAAATGGAATTATGAAAACTGACTCAGTGACCAAGAAGTATTTATTTGAAGCCTGTGATGGGCTTAATACTGTTTTAAGTGCCCAGAGATGCATGGAAGACATAAAAAAGTCATCTCTGCCCACAGGGATCTTTAAATTTAGGTGGAGACACACGCATAGAAAATAATTTCAAGAATAATGTCGGAAAACACAAATTCCTTTTGAGAGGTAAAAACATTCGGCTCAGTGCTAACCAGACAGTAATCTCATTGTAGGTTAAGTTAGGAATGTGATGTCCCAGCGGAACCAACCAAAAAAAAAAAAAAAAAAAAAAAACCAAAGGATAACTTTTCCAGTTTACAGATATATTTGACATCTTGCTGATTTTGAATAGACTGGATTAAATGAAAGATTCCATTGGTCCTGCTGAGAAGCAACTCCCAGTCTAGGCCAAATGCACGGTAGGGAAAACGTTCTGTCTTGGCAGGAAAATAAGATGAAAGATGAAACAATAAAGCTCTTTCCAGGCTCAACAGAGATCTGCGTACGCGGAAGACATGAGCGGAGAACAAGGCAGAGTTGCGAAAAGAGCAAACAGAAAAGAATTGTGAACCAGCTTGTTCCTGTGACTCACCTGGGAGTGAAATGTGATCACCTGAGACATTTCCTGAGCTCTTTCTGAAACATTGGCCCTCTTGGAACTCTAGTCAGTCTTCCTCCAAAGCCTGTGTTCCCACATCTTTTATCTTCCTTTGAACAACCCCTGGGGGTGTGATTGGGAGAGTAACATGATGGAATGGCTCAAGGCTCTCCTGGGAGGCAGAAGACATTAGGGAAGCCGGAGATAGAACAGGGAAATTCAAACTCTAAAGGATGATAAAAGCTGCAGGTCCAGGAGACAACAGGGACTGGTGGTGAGCAGGGCTGATGGAGAGTACGCAGTTCTCAAAGATCCCCCTGCTCATCAGCTTCCATCATCCGTTGTCATAAGGAGATGTGGGCATGCTCAGCCACCCAGTGTTTTAAGAGAAGCCAGAAATCCAGTTATAAAAACAGTGTAAAAACATCCCTCACATTTAAAAAATTCATACTTAATTCAAGCTTGTTTTTAAAATAATTCTGTGTGGGCTAAATAAAACGTATGTCTAGTTAATTATTAGCGTGTGGGTCAATAGATTGTAAACTCTGAGATGGTGTGCCATGCTGAGCAGTTTTCATTACTTGAAGGTTTCTGCCTTTTTTTTTTAACCAGAGAAAGACTTTAGGCAGAAAAGGCTCATCTTCCTTTGTGCTATTGATTTCTAGGAGAGTGGAGTTATTTGGGAGAGAGAATGGTAATGGGTTAAATGCTCAGAAATACGGTGGGTCTCAACCACAGAAGCCCTAAAAAGCTGTTTGCCTCTGTGATTACTCCTTGCAATCTGTATCACCTAGCAGGTCAGTGTTTGTAGGGAAAGGCAGACTTACGTGCCTTAGAACATAGTTGTAACTAGTCCAGGACTAGGCAGAAAGTGAATGTTGAAGGAATGTTTTAGTCAATATTTGACTGAAACATTTAGTGTACACTGAGCTGTATGAAATGGGCAATATTCGATTGGTTTTGACCCCAAAAAGTCAGTTTTGTCCTACTGTGACTGGCTTAAAGTCACATCCTTTCTCATATACTAACTCAGACAAGCATGGTTGACCTTGAGCCTCAGAATAAGTTTTTTTTTGGGGGGGGGTGGTTAACATGATGAATAAAATTAGGGGCTATGGAGCTAGATTGCCTAGGTTTGAAAACTGGCTCTGACATTTTCTGGCTGGTTCACTTCAATTTCCTCATCTGCGCACCAGGGCTAAAACTAGAACCTACCTTGTGTTGACATTGTGAGGGTTGAAGGAGTTATCGCATGTGACACTTAAGATGGATGCTGGGCACTTAGTAAATGAAAGCTACGGTTTCCATTTTCTCTTTCTCTACTTCTGCTTTTTCTCTTTCTCACAGTCTGCTTAGGAATCCTCTTCTGATACACCTTACCCCGTCTAGCTTCCCTATGACAGCACTTCAAAATGACCCTATTCATATCCTTATCCAAATTTCTTTCCCATCAGCTCTAATCTTAATTGTCACAAGAAATGCAGTTGGATAAATTATGACTAAGACCAGTTTCCTAGGTGACTTTTCCTACTGGCATTTGTATTTTAAATAAAACACTTGAGGAAACAATCTTTTGTTTCCCAAACTTGTCTGATGGCAAGAAATACCCAAGGCTATTCAACCTCCTAATCCCATCCTTGGAGATTCAGGTTTAGTTGGTCTGGGGTGGATTTGAGGAATCTATATTTTTATTAACTACTCAAGAATTATTATTTTGGGCCAAGTTTGAAAAAAACTACTTTAAATCTTAATTTCTTTCTTTCTTTCTTTCTTTCTTTCTTTCTTTCTTTCTTTCTTTCTTTCTTTCTTTCTTTCTTTCTTTCTCTCTTTCTTTCTTTCTCTCTTTCTTTCTTTCTCTCTTTCTTTCTTTCTCTCTTTCTTTCTTTCTCTCTTTCTTTCTTTCTCTCTTTCTTTCTTTCTCTCTTTCTTTCTTTCAGCCATGTGCCAATAAAACTTTATTTACAAAACAGGTAGTGGGGCAGATTTGGCCTGTGGATCATAGTTTGCAGACCCCTACACTGGATGGTAATCCTGAGACAGGGGATGGAGTCAATGGCATTTTAAAACCTTTCTTTTTTTTTTAAAGAAAAATTTAAAATTTTATTCTTAACCACAATTGCTTACTTGTAGGATGTGTGTACCTGTTGGGTACTGCACAACTTCTCAAACCTTTGACTCTGATTGGATGCCACCACCCTCATCCTTGTTTCTTGGGCCACATTGATTTTCACATGGATGAAAACCTACCTTCACAAAGATATGACATTGTTGAATGGAATGTAGCAAATCTAACATGTAGTGTGAATGTGAACTACTTCAAGCTAGTAGTTTGTATGGTGTACAATGGATGTTGCTGGGTGCTCTTTGAACATTTAAAATAACCCATAGTGTCCCTGTGAATTCATTGAGGCACCTTGACCCCAGCTTAGAAACCATGAACCTGATACGTGGAAGGCACTCAAACATAATCATTAGCTGAGTGACTGGCTACCCAGGTGTTGAATGAACGAACTGTGGTGGGAAGGGGAGTCCAGAGAGGACTAGAGAGAGCTCTGGAGACAAAAGGCCCCTTTCTTCTCCCTTAGCACAGTGGCTCCAGAAGGCTATCAATTAGAGTCTAAACAGAAAAGCAGAAGCTACTCCATTTGTTTCAACAGGAGGAACTTAATACAGGAGATTGGTTTTATACATGGTGGAAGAACAGAAGACCAAACAAAGGATGGTGAGGTGACTCAGGGATGAATGAGAGCAGGAAACTTCTATTACCCTTAGTCTGTAAAGATAAAGGAAGGAGGGTATTCCCAGGCCCCTGGGAACCAGAATAGCCCTGTTGGGCCAAGATTGCAGCCATGAGGGAGATGTAGTTGCTAAAGGTACCAACTGAGGCACAGAGAGAGAGCGAGGGCTCAAATACCCTGACTTCCCCTTCTTGCCTTTCAATCTGTCACCCAGGGCCTCTCACTGGCCAAACCCAGCAGGACACCAGTAGGTATAAAGCCTGATAAATGTAGCCTGCAGGGATCAGGCCCTGCAAATAACTCAATTTCTGATGACTACCTGCCATCTTCTATGATTGCTATGTTTTCTTCTTCCTTCTTGGGGGAAGTTTGTTCTAATGGCCCTCAAATCACAAACATGGGCCATTGTCTTGTCCATTCACACAGATAACCTGAGATCTTAATTTTGAAATTAATTGTGAAATTCCAAAATTTTTAAGTTACTCTGTCATACAGTCTACAAGGAGACGATCTTGTTTGATCATTGCTAATAAAAAATACTCTCCAGACAAGTGCTATTCAAAGAGAGGAGGAACAGGAGCACTTGCTCCTCCTAAAAACTTGTTAGACATGCACCATCTCAGGTCTTACCCTGGACCTCCTGAATCAGAATCTGCATTTTAACAATATCCTTGGGTGATTCACATGCATATTAAAGTTTGAGAAGCACAACTTCAGAACATGGGAAGGCCTTGCTGACACATTTAATTTACTCAGTGTTGTTTCAAAATTTTGCCTTCTGTATTCTCGATGTTTTCTAAATAAGGTAATTTGATGTTTTATATTTTGACAATATTATTTCAGATGAAAAGAAAAATATTCTATTACATATTTCTATGTGTAAAGAGTTTCTCCTGTATCTTAAAACTTCTTCCTCGTGTGTGATACTTTAAACAGTGCACTTTAATGAAAAAATAACCATGCAGAAAACCACTGTGAAAGTTAGCTAAGCAAAAGCTCTAAGCATGCCTTCCACACCTTGCAATTTATACAAAACCACACTAGCATGATCTATTTTGATGTTTGTGGTTTCTTTGCAGACTATATCCTAGCCATCTCTCTTTAAATTTTTTAATGAGAAGTGACAGAGGAAAAACTAAACCTAATTCAGATCAGTGACATTTATTTACTAAATAGTATCCATTTTTTTAAATTTAGTAGGGAGAACTGTTTACATTAAAAAAAAAATCAAGCTGGCTTAGATACATATGATACAAATTAACACTGTCTTTATGTCTTCTTCATTTTTACCTTTTATTCACCCACCTCCATCCCCTAATCCTCCCATGTAGCATATGTCCTGCATACAGTAACTGCTCATTTAGTATTTGTTGAGTTGAAATTGAATTGAGTTTTCACTCATGAACTCTCCCTTTAATGCTCTTGGTCCCATATCAACGTCTTCGGTCATGCCTAAATACACATAATGTTTGTGGTCCACACCATCCCTAACTGTGGAAGAGTGAGTCAGCTATTTGCAGACACTCATTAAATGTTCATTGAAGATTATGTTGTTTTTACAGCGTATGTTTCTTTGTGGAGAATCATGAACAGGACATGTTTACATGAATTTTGAGTCTATTTGTAGTCTGTTTTGATGCTCACCAACCTCTAAGTGACTCAGATGAAATGTGTTAGTTCACTTCGGAAGAAGCAGCTACTGAATCTGTGCAGAGAGATTTTTCTTTCTTTCTTTTTTTTTTTTAAACCATAAAGGTAATCAGTTTCTTTAAATCATCCATACTTTCAATGAAACATATCCTGGGAGAGGTGTCTGGGTATAGTGTTACATATCAGGAACCTCACAGTTTAACTAAAGGCACTCACAGATCACTGGTGTTGCTGTCTTATTTTTGACAGCTGTGACCTCTTTTTCCACCCACATTTATAAGTCAGATTTGTATGAAGAATTGGTTTAAATAAGATTTTAGCTAATACAACCGAAAGCCTAGACATAGAATTGTTACTGTTTCTTAGAGTTGAAATCAACTTGGGAATGTCCTTCTCAGCAGAATATAGTTCATATGATTCTATGATAAAGTTCAGAATGTGGTGAGGTGCGAAGCCCATAGGCAACACAAACTGGGATGGAACATAGATGACATCAGAATATAAATATAAATATTGTATTACTTTATGATAGCCATAACCTTTTTCATAGCTTTTCACTGCTACATGTGTCTATATTTAAAAAAAAAAAAAAGCTCTTATTTTTAAATTCAGATAGCTTTCAAATTATAAACATCTGGGGGAAGGGTTTTCTTGAAAGTTTATTAGTTTAATGGTAATTTATTATATTTTCAGAATATCTTACATTAAAAAAACCCAAATTACCTGTATTTTCCAACCCAAAGAGAGCAGGCTCAAGTTCATTATGCAGTAAAATGCCAAGACAGCTCTTTTTACCACGATCTTGGACATTTGGTTTCTAAGGGCATAGGAAAAAAGTATTGGAGAAAAACATATTTAAAGTGAAAAATCTGATAAACAAGTTGCTTCCATATTTTTCTAGTTAGGAAGAACATGTGATATATAATTATACTATTGTGAATTTTAAGCTTTTTTTTTTTTTTAATGAAAGAATGCTACACGTGGTGATGCAAGGCTGAGAACCACTTATGAATTCATTGTTGGATCTACTCCCTCTTCTGGATGAACCCTATCTGAGCTGTCTAAGGAGTAGCCACTAGATATAGGGGAACAGTGAGCACTCAAAGTGTGACAACCAAGACTAAAACAATGAATGTTTTTTTATTTTATTGTATTTTATTTTTAACACCTTTATTGTGGCATGATTCCTGTAGAGTAAACTACACGTATTTCAGATGTACAATCTGATGAATTTTCATAGATGTATACACCCATGAAACCACCACCCCAATCAAGATAGCTAACATTTCCATCAACCTCCAAGAGGTGCAAACTGCAAATTCCCAATTTATCCCTTCCCACCCCTCTTACCCACTGGTAACCATAAGTTTGTTCCCTGTGTCTGTAAGTCTGTTTCTGTAAAACAATGAATTTTAAATTTCATTTAATGTTAATTAAAATTAAGATTTAGATAGTCACATGTGGCTATAATCTTGGCTTGGTAAGTGCAACTCTGCAATTAAAAAGGAAGAGAATTTTAATCCCTAGAGAGCCATCTCTGTTTTTGGGGGTTTTTTAGAGGGGAGGGGACAGAAATTTTGTCAGTAGGTTGCCATATCCCAGAAATTGAGGTTGGGCTTTCGGATTTTTCTAGACTAAACAGTTAATTTAAATCAAATTTTAAGCACACTTTGTGAAGAGGACCAGTAGGTATGTTCATTCAAGTACTTTACTACAAGAGTTGCTCATGTTACTACATGCACATCTCCCTTCCAGTTTCTTTCATTTTCCAAAAAGTTCATCCCAAGTTTTGCATATGGGAGAGCAACTTTAGCATGAGCCTCTTACTATTCTTGGCTCCATTCCACCTACCACTTCTCTCAAATAACATCTCCCCTGGGGTACTTATTTGGGTGAAGGAAAGGATGGCCAGGATTGCAATGGTATCCCAACCTTTTTAATCAGGTTATAGACATTGAAGGTGATACAAACATGATTTCCATTCATGCTAACGATGACTGGGAGATAAAGCCACAAGCACCTCACAAAGTGTAAGAGCTAAAAGAGAAGTAGCTCTTGAATAAAATGTGTGCATCAATGCTGGAGAAAAGACGTGTCTAATGCTCTAATTTAGGTAAGAAGACGTGAGGGTAAGGAATCTGACCAAGCAGGGTGTGGGATGATCAGATTTTATTGGGACAAGGGAGCTTATAAAGAGCCATTTCAACATCTTAAGTAATAAATCTGTCCAAAGAAGATAAATGACTTGACTCACATCACAGGTATATAGGACAAGAACTCCATTCTACACTTGGAGTCAATTTCTAGACCCATGATTTGAACTGGAGAAAACGTCTTACTTCTCTAATTCCCTGAGAGAAAGCCCTTGACTGTTGTTGCTGGAGTAGACCTAGAAGACAGCAGGCGAGAGTCAGGGTAAAGCAGGAACGTCTCCTGTCTCCCATCCCCAGTGTGGTCCCCAGAAGAGAAATTCCCCGAACAAGTCTGCAAATACGAGCTTCCCAACTGCTTGTAATATCCTATAATTTCAAACCTTTCAAGGTCATTCTGGGAGAGAGGTTTAAGATGAGAGAGTTCTTTTTCCTTTTGAAAAAAGAAACCTCTGGCTTTCTAAACATTTCCTAAACCTCTGGAACTCTTTGGAATGAGCCAGAAGTGGAAAAAGTAACTGGAACTTCTTGGGAAAAATTAGTGGTGACTGTTGAAAAGAGCATTTATCAGTAATCCAAACAGCCAGGAAGTCTGGACATTGCTGAACAGGCAGAGCGGATTCAGTTGGGGCTTTTCTGGTCAGGTAACCTGGTCTAGAAGTGGCTGGGTTGTGTTAGTTTCATAGGATTATCATAACAAATACCACAAACTAGGTGGCTTAAAACAATGGAAATGTATTCTCTCCAGTTCTTGAGGCTAGAAGTCTAAAATCAAGAGGTTGGCGGGGCCAAGCTCTTGCTGAAGGCTGTGGGGGAGACTTTGTTTCATGCCTTTCTTCTAGCCTTAGATGTGACGCCAGCCTCTACCTCTGTCATTGCTTGGTGTTCTCTCCTGTATATTGTGATTTCTCCCTTCAACCTGCATCATTTTAACTCAGATGTACCCCCATGCAGCGATGACATCTAGTGAGTCTGGACATAGGCGTCTGGATCTCCTCGAACGCTTGAATTCTCTGATGGTTTGACTATTTCTTACTCTGAGAACCACAAGTCTATATGTTTCTGAGGAATTTCACTGACATTGTAGAGTTATCAACATGGGAGGAAGGTCAAATCTATTAGTAGCTCTGTAAACCTGATAAATACAAAGTACCTTTGACTTCTTTTTTTTTTTTTTTTTTTTGGAGAAACAATAAAATTCCACACGAGTCAAGACAGAACATGAGACACAAGTCTCCATCTTGAAAACCTTTAACGATTTACCAAGGTGGAACATGAGACACCAGTCATTTCTTCCATCTTGAATACCTTTAAGCCCTAAGAGGGGCCCAGTCCCATCTGAAGAGACTTCATGCTTGTATATGATAATTTGCTTCATCAAATGTGATTCTTGAAGGTAAAAACGGAGATGTGTTTCACCCAGTCTCCTCCTCAATGTTTCCCTGACTCCTCTGCCCCTCTCCCACTGTCAGCTTTGTTTTCAGCCCCTGAGAGAGGCTTTTGTTCTATTCACAGTTGAATTGGTGGATCATGTTTGTCTCAAGCTTCTGTACCTGATCCTAATCCTACAGAAAGGCTTCTTGAGACATTCAAATGTGATTTGGTCTAAACATTTATAGTGAGTATAGACAGCTGACACAAATGAGGGACCACATGTTAAATTTTAAACATACGGTGAACATCAAGCAACAAATAGCATCAAACAAGTGGAAATATTTGTTTCTTGTGAACGTAATCACTGGGTCAAACTTAAGCGTTAATATGTTAACAGATTACTGTATAAAGTTCTCAAAGTAGGCAGGAAATAAAGTAGCTGTTTGTTCCAAGAGGAAAATTCCTGCAAAAGATAGGCTACCATTTGTATTTTCTTTCTAAAAACATAGCAGAAATCAAAATAGCATTAGTCAACTCTTTTTAATTTTTACGACGATGTTAAGATGTATTATATGAGAACTTTGTTAGAACATGCATCGTAAAACATAGATTACTTTTAAAAGAGTCCAATTTATTTCCCTGCCTCTTCTTCCTGAGTTCCCAAGGTAGAGCAACATGGATGGATTTGGAAATCATCATTCTAAGTGAAGTAAGCCAGAAAAAGAAAGGAAAATACCATATGATATCACTCATATGTGGAATCTTAAAAAAAGAGAAAAGAAAAGAAAAAAAAAAGAGAAGATGCTAATGAACTTACCTACAAAACAGAAACAGACTCAGTCAACACACTTATGGTTAGCCAGGGGAAAGGGGTGGGAAGGGATAAATCAGGAGTTCAAGATTTGCAAATATTAACTACTATATACAAAATAGATAAACAACAAAATTTCTTCTGTATGTAGCACAGGGAACTATATTCAATATCTTGTAGTAACCTATAATGAAAAAGAATATGAGAACAATTTTATGTATGTATATGTATGACTGAAACATTGTGCTGTACGCCAGAAATTGACACGTTGTAAATGACTATATTTCAATTAAAAAAAAAAAAAGGATGTGGCCAGTTTCTCTAACTTTATGCCTGAGGCCATCCAAATGACAGGAATAAAGATCTTACTCATACATTGCTTATCCCCTTGAAGTCCCAGGTGTGGTCTTCCTGCAGCTAGGACAGTAAACTTCCTCTTAAGAAAGAATATATGCTTTGTCAATTTCTCCATCAAAACTTATCACTGAAATCTTTTCACAAAATATCCGTTCAAGACATTTATTCTTCTCACTCTTTTCTTAACTGCTTTTCTGTTTGGTCTTTCTTTCTCTCTTTCTCCAATAACACACTCCTGTGTGGCTACTTACTGAGAAAATGAAGTATGGGACAAAGATAGAACCAGGAGAAAGCTGTTTTGGGGGGAGGTGGAGGGATGAATCCCAAATCTTAATTTAAGATAATCTTAGGCAAGTTTTTCAGTAGAAGCAAGAACATCAGGATAATAGTAGGAACTGTTATTGAAGTTTTCAAGTTTTTGTTTGTTTGTTTGTTTTTTTAAAGAGAGGTTGCCAGCTATGGCCAAAACCTCTCTGGTTAAGGCACTTTTCTCAGCAGGTGTGAGGTCACAGGAGGTTTATAACTGTTTTGGGAGTCAAACTTGGACAAAAGATTCAGAAACAAAGCTGGCAGATGATAAGCTTTCTAAGTTGTTACTTGATATTGATCTGAATAATCATCTTTACCTTGGCCTTGAGTGATAGGACAAAGGATTCCAGATTTACCTTCTCCTTACTTCAAAGTGACATTATGTCTTCTTAGTCTAAATCTTTAAGGAAATTAAAAAATAAAAAGTCTTCAACCTAGAAAACAGAAATCTATTTTTCATACACTATAAAATATGGCTAAGAAAGCCTTTTATTACTCAGTTTTCCAGATTTTTAAAAAATAAAACATAATCTGTTTACTTCCTATGCCAGATACATATTATGAAAGTTAAACACATTCTTCTCCTATTTACCACTAAAACAATATATTACTAAATAGGTAGAAGAAAACCAATCAGAGTAATTCCCTCAGCCTCAGTCCCAGAATGAAGATAGTGTGGAGAAAACTTGTGAAAACAAGCAGTATGAGTAAAGATTAGCTTTGTTGTTGCAATGTTTTTTTTTTTTTCTTTTTTTGTCACAGTATGATTTGATGTGCATTGACTGCTACAAAGTTCTAATTAGGTAAACAGAGGTTGATAAGGGATTGGCAGGAGAGAAAGAGAGTGTGTGCATTCATGATCTTGTGCACACATATATGCTCATGTGTGGACACTGGATGATGAATCTGTTCAGAGTAGTAAAGTGGGCCAGGAGGTATGGGCAAGTCTGGAGCTTGTTTCATCCATTTCTTGTTGGGGGAGGAGGACAAGAATACTGGTTTGGTTTTATCTAATAGTCAGGAAGGAATTGAAGCTGATTGCCTTTGCAGATCTGTCCAGCTTATGACTTTATGTTATAGGTTAATGCTAAATGAAAGGCGTAACTGAACCTTCCCGAATGAGAGAAACATTAAACCTGCTGTCCAGGGAGAGGAGGCATGAGAGAGGGCAGAGGAAGTAAGTCTAGGAGACACTGTCCCTTAAGCACAAACTTGTCTGCTGAGTGTGCAGATGTGATGCAGAGCTGACGAGGACCAGATTGCACACAGATTTATCAGGTATCCCCACACCCTCCCAGTAGCTGGGTCCCTGCCCATTGGACTGCATAGCGTACACTGTAAGTCATTTTTTCCTGTGTTACCCTTTGTGGGTATTTTCATTAAAATATACTCTGTACTTGCTTATTTATTATTATTACTTTTTAATTTGGGGGGAGGTAATTTGGTTTTTTATTTATTTACTTATTTTTAATGGAGGTGCTGGGGATTGAACCCAGGACTTTATGCTTGCTAGGGATGCACTCTACCACTGAGCTATACCCTCCCCCTGAAATATATTCTGTAGAATGGACAATTTTGCATCATTAAAGGGATTTCAGGAATCTGTGGTGAGAAAGGGATGTTTGGGGATGAGAAAAATTAAGGACGTGTGAACAGAAAAGGGCCTGTCTGTTCCGTGTATGACTGAGTTGTTCTGAGTCTACTACAGACACACTTCATGAGGATGCAAAGTGTGATGTTCTAGAGAGAGCGTGGGGTCTGGAATTCAAGGACACCTCAACTTCAGTTCCCCCAGAAACAGAATCTGTGGTGAAGTGTAATGTATAGGAGGTTTACTGGGGAGCGTTCTTGAGATCAACACCTACGGCATGAGGGAAGGAAGGGTTAGGGTTGGGGTTAGAAGAAAAGAAGAAATTGGGCTTAGGTGCAGCCTCATGGGAGATCTCAGCTGAGAGTGAGGGAAGTTCTTATGGTGGGGTGGCCTTTCTGAGCTGTCTCCAGGGAGAGGAGAGGACAGTACCTTTGTCCCCCGCACTGATAAGTCATTGGATGTGGGCCATCTTGGAAGAGGTATGACTTTGGATAAGGACCTGACTTCAACTTCAATTTTTTGGTTTATTTGCTGTGTAAGGTAGGAAGCCTTAAATATCCATGGACTCTAAAGAAGTGCCATATCAAATGAGGCACTAGAAGAGAGAGAAACTTGTAAACAGACAAGTGTCCTTTAATACTATTTTTCTTATGCTGCACAGACTAGAAGGCAGAGCTGCTGCCCAACACAGTTCCAAGGGGTTCACATCTGTAATAAAGTTCCTGTAAGTATTGTCCGTGTGAACAGTAGTCCCTGGATTTGGGCAGTGAACAACATGTGCGGCCATAAGCTGTGCTCTGAGATGAGGTGGAAACATAAATGAACGTGACTTTCTGAGAGCCGAGAGAATTGTCTTCTCTAATTTGTCACCGTCTGACTAGTAGTTCAGGTTACAGAATAGACTTGTTCATTCTTTTCTTCACCTGGCATTACTCATTTTATCCAATTGTTTTTGCCTCCTTTTGAACCTGTTTCTTTGGTGGCTAATGCTAAAATATGTGATGTCTGAGAATCACATTTTAAATAATAAAGACAAAATCATCTGCTTTCCTTAGGGGGCTGAAGTTCTCTAACTTTTTCTCTTTTCTAATTCTATCAAAAATCTGTGACGTTTATTGAAACAGCTGGTTGTATAAACAGTATGCTCTCTTCAGCAATAAATGTGGACCCACCCTGTACACATGTACATGCCTTTGGAGGGGTGTCAACTGAGAGTCAACTGAGTCTTGAGAGTCAATTTAGTAAAACCTCAGTTTACACTTGCATTCTGACTTCTACAGCATCTGAAAGAACTGAGGAAGGGAGCTTATTCCAGGCAAGTGCCCTGGTGTAGTGAGGGCATAACTTCCTAATCTTAATCAAAAACCCTTAGGTTCTCTTCCTCTCATGCCGTCTTATGAATTTCCATCTTAGTATAATTTTTTTTGGTAAAGGGATGTGTGTGTGTGTGTGGAAACTGGCTAAAAAGATGCAGTATCACATTTATGTAGTTTCACCTCACCCTCAAAGATCTGGGATTTCTCTTATGTACCAGAAGAACTAGGTTTATGTCAGTCTTAGGGTCATTTAGAGGAATTAGTAGATTGGCCACTGAAAATGCAAGTTGTCAAAATAAGAAAATACAGTTGAGACTCTTTCATGTTGAGTTTTGCTGAAAATCAGTTGGATATAACCCAAGAGTAACCAAGAGGTGGCTCAAAACGTGAGTGAACGAAAAGTGTCACGTGGAGCATGCAACATGATAAAACCTCTCGTTGAACTTGAAGCCTGGCGATCTGCACCACCTCTGCCAGTCGTGGCGCTCACCACGTGCTGTTTTCCATCTTGCTGAAATGACTGCATTCAGCCCCAGGGCCAGAGGCAGACCCGCATTGCGTCAGACTTGGGCTATTGACTCAACACTGTCCAGTTGAGGCTTGGCCAGTGTCTAATGAGGTGGCTTTGGCATGAAGCACTGTTCAGTTGGAGGAACAGCTAGTTGATTAAGGTTGTAGAGTAAGAAGAGAACAATGAGACTGAGATGAGACCTGAGTGGATGTGCAGACAGAAGTATTTGTGGGACTAGGGGGTGGGGGCTGGGGGACTGTCATAGTTCCAGTTTGACCACAGGCAACAAATTTCTGCTGTATAGCACAGGGAATTATATTCAATATCCTGTAATAACCTTTAATGAAAAAGAATATGAGTACAAATATATGTATATATATGCATGACTGGGACATTATGCTGTACACCAGAAATTGGCACATTGTAACTGACTATACTTCAATGAAGAATAATAAAAATTTTAAAATTAATTTGAAAAAGAGAAAAACATAAAGTGAATTGGGGGAGCCTCTGTTTGTCACAGACAGCCTGGCTTTAACACGTGACCCTACCCATCAGTTGTCATGGTGACCTGGATCTACGAGCGGAGGGATCTGGTCACCGAGGCTGGTTTCATCATCTTTAGTAGAAAAGACTACAATACCTACCTCATGTTAAAGTGTTAACCAGCCGAAGTCAATGAGAAGCAAAGAATGACTGTGGAAAAAGAAAGGATCAGGTTGTGTGAACCTTAGCTGTTAAGTTTCTCTCTCTCCACATACTTCTCCCTTTTGGGAGATTTCTGCCTTCGTCCAAATTGACTCGAGGCCCTAACTAGAACAAATGGCAATTAGTTAGTGCAAAAAGGGATTACTGAAGTTACTTGTAAACAGTGACCCAGGTTTTAGGCATACCAGTGCTTTTAAATCCTGAACGATTACCTGAACAAGCTTAATTGGGAGTTTGAGATTTGCAGATACTAACAACTATATATAAAATAGATAAACAACAAGTTTATACTGTATAACACAGTATAAATTGACTATACTTCAGTAAAAACATATATTAAAAAAAAAAAAAGGCTGTTCACCAGAAAATCTTGAGACATTAAGCAAGGGAGCTCCTGAAATTTGTTAAGTACATCCATTTTAAGAATATGAGGGTGTGCCTGCATGCCTTTTTGGCAGCTGTGGCTCTGTGGCTAGGTGAAAGTATTCAGACTAACCATGAATGGGAAAGAGTTGATAATTGGGGGCAGAGTACAGCGCGTTCAATTCAGCACACAGGGAATAAGATAGTATGATATCATGCCAACTGCGTCCATGTGCTCTGTGGATCTAGTATACTAGCGAACTGGAAAAGTTATCTCCTGTGTTTGGATAAGCATGCCCCTGATAGTCCTCATCCCAAGACACATTCCAACCGTTTACGTTTCATGCTTCCTGGAAAACAAAATCTCAGACTTCCTGGAAGATTTTGCTACTTTATGACGTTACTGCCAGCATTTCATTAGAACCATATTTACTTGAATATCTTCAGGAGAATTTTATACACACACACACACACAAAGACCCTCAGCTAATTCTTCATATGTTGATGTATTTTAACAAATAATAGTTAACTTGAAAGAGAACCAAAGTTCTCTGAAGGCAACATTATGTGTTAACTCAGTATTGACCGAACAAAGTGAAATTAACTGTGTTGCAAAAAAAAGAAAAATATGATTGACTCTGTGTTTGGTTTATATGCTGCCACATAGACACAAGTTAAAGAGGCAAGAGGAAAACTTTGAAAGACAGCATGAAATTGGATTCTTCACACTGTCATAGGGCCAGACACTGGTGGTAAGAGACTTGGCCTCAGCGAGACCATTGTATATACACTACATGTATTGCTGAACAATACCAATAATTTCTCTTCTTTAAGTTGGTTTTGTGGCTGTTAGTTAGGTCCTGGGAGCACCCCAAAATGAAGACGTACAGAACCAAAAAGGGAGGAAATTTTATTTAGAGTTAATCCATTGGTGGAAAGAAATCCATGAAACCATTTGGCTGAAAACAGAGTACGGACTTAGCAACGGGTCAATGAAGGGATGCTATCCCCGTACGTGCAGGAGTGAGCCCTGAGTGTGACTCAATGCGGCAACATCAATAGAGACATAAAGATAAAACCTAACTGGAATTTATTTTAAATATATTTAACTACTAGAACATTCAACATTCCCTAGTCTTGACTAATGGCAGGGAGGATAAATAGTACAACTAGTCTGCCTAGTCAGGAAAAGTCAGGGAACAGAACACCGGTGAGATTGATCAGCTGCTGAGACGTATACTAAGGTTTAATTGAATTCAGCATCTTCTTTGTAAAATTCTTTATAAACTTCTGGGTTTTTTTTAATCTATTTTTATATATATTGGCTAACATTTGCAAATTTCAAACTCCCAAATTTACCCCTTCCCACCCACCTTTCCCCGGTAATCATAAGATTGTTTACTATGTCTGCGAGTCTGTTTCTGTTTTGTAGATGAGTTTATAGTGTCCTTTATTTTTCTTTCCTTTATAAGCTTCTGATTATAAATTCATACATGAGTGTATAATTTATGAAAATTAAACACGCTGCATACAGTTTTGTTTACAAGATGAACTTGTCCACAAGTCCCCTTCCATGGATAATTTTATGTAAATATTGCTTTGTGCCCGCTTAAACTTTTATATAGTTCGAAATTGTGAAATCTAAATTGATATATAAAACTATTCAGAATATGGATATAACAAAATGAAGTCCAAGTTCATTGTTAATCATTTTAGATATTTTTGTAAAAGAAACAAATATACATCATAAAACTCATCATATCATTAGCATGTGTATAAACAAGCACTGCACATTGGAGACATCCATAATTAATTTAGGTTTCGCAGTCCTTTTTCAAAATTGAATCTAGTTCTGTCTTTCTGAAACCTATTAGGCCAGCCACATTTTGATGTAAGAAAAGCTAAACATACGTGGTCAGGGTTAGATTTTCCTCCTGCGGTCCTTTGGTGTAATTTGCAACGGGAAAGACTCGTGTTCCTCATCTGTATCTGTGCTGTCAACAGTCATGCAGCAGCGCTGTCCTCTGTCCTTGAATCTCCACCTTCCTTCTACTTGGAGATCCTGGGATTTTCTTTCAAAATGTCCCTTCCTGCTACTCCTCTACCTCCCTTTTCTCTCCTTCTATTCTCACCCCTTCTTCTCTCCTGTTGCTTTTCATCTTCCTCCTCTCTTTCCCCTCCTTTTCCTCGTCCTACAGAAATATAGGTATATAGATATAAATTTTATGGTAGCAGTATTTTCCATTGTTAAAAATTAGAAAATGAGACAAATAAACCTCATACTGCCAGCTACCATAGATCACCATTGTAAACTCTAATGTACATCCTTTCAGGTCTCGTTTCTGTAAATAACCTATTTAATATACATATATGGTTTTTCATATATACATATAGTTGCTATATATATGTACATGCACTTCCTATGTTTTGTGTATATGCATACACGTAAAAATACATGCATATGTATGTGTGTGGTTTGTGGCTTTGTAACCTGCTTTTTCAAATGAACCACCTCCATTCTACTATTTCAGTACATTTTTTATTCACATGGTACCTGTATTTTATTTAAATTTCTCCAGTTGACTCCAGAATGAGTTCTGCAGCTGGTTTGTCCAAAACAGTTCCTGATTCATAGCCACAGTCTGCGTTTGGTAGGTAGGCCCCTTTAAGTGTCTTTTCATCTAGCACAGTCCCTTTTTATCAGGACATGATTTGTTGTTACCGACCGGGCCACTTGTCCGGCAGAATGTCCTTTCTCTTGGATGTAGTGTCCAACAATCACAGGAGGAACAATTTTGTGGATTATTTTGGGATGGGACCAAATGTGTTCTCAACGCTGACAACACTTTAGTTTTCTATTCACAGGTTGAGAGTGAAACACTTACTGAGAGGTAACTTTTTCTTCCGATCTAGAAGCTTTTGATGTATTTTTCTTATCCAAAAGGACCTGCCTGGATGTGAATTTTTTTTTTTTTTTCCATGAAAACCAACTTGATCTCTCAGTGTGCAGATTCAGATCTTTTTTTCAGCCCTGGGAATACTGTTTTTCTCATGCATCTCTTCCACTTTTTTCTCCCTAAACACCCACGATTTGTTTGCTACATCTTCTACAGTTCTTTCACCTTTTCCCACATGACTTCTAATTCTTTCATTTTTGTGCTTTAAAATATTCCTTAAAATTAGGCTATTGATCTGGTCATTAGGTCGTCGAACTTTCCTCTACTTATTATCTACTCATTTGTCCTAATTTGAAAATGATCTTAATTTCTAGAAAATGCTTTTGTTTCTGTTGTTTATTTGGTTCTCCTTAGGCATTCATGAATAATTTTTTTCAGATGATCACCTCTCTCCTGCAGCAGTTCTGTCTCATAGTGTGCGTTCCAATTATTAGTCTGATCCTTTTCCTTTAGGCTGTTGAAGCTCCGTGGATGGTTACTTACTTTCCCTGCCAACACAGTAGAGCTTGAAATATCGGCGGGGCTGATGGGAATCCTGCTGTGATGATCCATAGCCTACGGGCTACAGGCGGATGTCAGCATCCTCCTGAGGTTCCCGGAAGAACTCCCTTTACTCTCCTGTACAGTAAACTACACAGATTTCAGATGTACAACTTGCTGAATTTTGATAGATGGATACACCCATGAAACCACCACCACAGTCAAGATAGCTAACATTTCCATCACTCCCCAAAAGGTGTAAATTTTGAATTCCCATTTTATCCCTTCTCACCTGTTTTACCCACTGGAAACCATAAGTTTGTTCTCTATGTCTGTGAGTCTGTTTCTGTTTTGTAGATAAATTCATCTGTGTCTTTTTTTTTTAAATATTCTACATATAATACCATATGATATCACTTATATATACCTTTACTCTTCATGTTCCAAAGCTTCTTAGCCAAATGAAGTAAGAGAGACTTCTCATTTGCCATCTCAGAAATTAGGAGGCAGGCCATATAGAGAAAAGTCTCACAGTCCAAGAACCCACACACAGCCAAGACCCATTCATATGTGAGGGTGAAAGGCATGAACTCAAGGATAGGTAGGAGCTTAGACTGAAGCCACCCACATTCCCTGTATTAGGAAAATGAATGAGAAAAGATTATAGCTAAACCACAAATTAACCCCAGCAGGGCCTTCAACCTGGAGAAAGAAGAGAGGCAACAGTGGTGGGGAGACAGTGTGGCCTGGGACTTGTATGTGCAAGCTCTGAGTGGCCCGCCTGGATTCAGTTCTCAATGATTAGGTCATTCTGTTGTGTGACATTAGGCACATATTTTATATCTCTTTGCCTCTGTTTCTTCATCTGCGAAATAAAGAACGGGAAAAATGGTAGAGTTTATCCCACAATGTGTTTACAAAGAATAAGGGATTTAAAAAATGTAAAACATTTAGAAGAAAATCTGGCCCCTAATATATGCTCAGTAAATGTTATTTCACAATTATTCTATATAATAGTTTAAGAAAACACTAAGAATAGATCATGTAAGTGCTGGATAAGAACTCTTGAAATTGATATGGTAAGCACTGAAGTATCCCAGCAAACCTTTGTTTAGTGGGGACAAGTACGGCAAAATAAAATTACCCCATTAGGTGGGGGAAGTATGTCAGGAGGGAAGAATGGGAGGAATGATAAAGTACTTGAAAGCTCTTTTTCTGCTAGAGAGGTGGGGAAGAGGTAGGATTAGAACGCCATGGTAGGGAAAACGGGAACGTAGTCAGTATCTTGTTTTTAAAGCAATCATGGTGACATGTGTGTCTGATTAGAAGAGCAGGGAGACTAACCATTAAGGAAATGGAAAAACCCACCAGAACCTTTAAATCAACATGGGGGAAATAGGAATGAGCAAGAATTCAATCAAACTAACAAAGCCAAGAGGAAGAAAAATAGGGGAAAACAATGTAAATAAGTAAAAAACAATGGACAAAGTGGAAGGAATAAAATCAGCAACAACCTTGTGCCAAATGTGAATGGACTGAATTCATCCATCAGAAGCTAGAAGCTGCTACTTTGGGTTAAAAAACAAATTCTAGGTATGTGAGCTTACAATGAAGTGCATAGTGAGAGGCATAAATAACTTCCTCTTTCTCTCTCATTCTTTCTTTCTCTCTGGCTCCCTCTCTCTCTCTCCTTCCTTTCTTCCTCCCTTCCTTCCTTCCTCCCAATAAAGGGGTAAGGCCACATGAGGAAATGCAAACCAAAAGAGAACTGGAATGACACTGTTAATATCCCACAAGGCGCAATTTAAGGCTAAAAGCACTTAGAATAAACAGGTATAATGTGTATTGATATAAATCTAAGTTGATGAAGATCTGTCATAAAATGATAGGTGTCAAGAAATACGAACAAAATATACAAAGCAAAAACTATTAGAAATGAAGAAAAACCTCATACAAATACAATGGATAGTGAAAGATTTTTTGACTATCTCTCTCTCAGAAATTGATTTATTAGGCAGAAAAATAAGAATTTCTTTAGCAGACTTGTGATTGATGTTTGGACCTTACATTCTTCAAGTAGAGAATATAATTTTTTCAAGAATCTGAGTACAAAGCAATTGATCATGTACTTGGCCAAAAAGAAATCCTTACTAAATTCAATAAAAGGGAGACTATATAGGAGATATACAGTTGGATTATAGGATATATAAAATTAGAAGTAAAAAATAAAATGGAGGCCTCATCAAAAACTTAACATACTTGAAAATTAAGAACTAGTTCTAAGATTTGCAAATATTAACTACTATATATAATAAACAACAAATTTCTTCTGTAGAGCATAGGGAACTATATTCAATATCTTGTAGTAATTTATAATAAGAAGAATATGAAAACGAATATGTGTATGTACAAGCATGACTGAACTATTATACTGTACACCAGAAATTAACACAACCTTGTAAACTGACTATCATTAAATTAATAAAAAGAAATAGTTCTAGATAACATTTGGACCAAAAAGGAAATTAAAATGAAAATAGTTTTCTAGAAATTAGTGGGAAGAAAAATATTTTATTCACGTTCACTGAAACCCAGAAGCCAGTAGTTCCCAGAAAAAAAGGTATAATATTAGATATCACCATCAATCAAAAGTAAAAATGAAACAACATAGCTAGCTGCTTTTCCTGATCAATTTAAAAATGGACAGCAAAGTAATCCAAAGAAATTGTGAAGAGGGAATTAACTGGTAAGAGACCTAAACTTAATGAATAAAAAACAAAAATTTATTATTAAAGGATAAATAAGTCCAAAAGCAGGTTTTTTAAAAAAAATTATTGGAGGAAAGACACTTTACGATGTTGCATCAATTTGTGGTATACAGTAAAAGTCTTCAGTTGTACATATACATACGTATATTTGTTTTCATATTCTTTTTCATTATAGGTTACTACAAGATATTGAATATAGTTCCCCGTGCTGTACAGTATAAACTTCTTGTTTGTCTCTTTTATATATAGTAGTTAGGATAAAAAACAGGCTTTTTTTTCTTTAAAGAAAACTACATATTCCCTTTGTACATCACCCAAGTATCAGGCTCCAGTAAAAAAAAATAAATGAGTCACTCAAATTAGGATAAATCCAGGATGGTTTGAAAAAAATATCGTTCACTAAGACAAGGGCATCATGGGGTAAGGAAAATGAAGAAAGTAGTGCAATATCTTCAGGTAGTGACAGGAGAGTTGTTGCCATCACTTGCTCCTGAAGGGACAAGGAGAGGCAGCTATAACCAGGACTTAGAAGGAGAGAGTTGTGCAGAGAAGTCACTGTCTGTGGCTTTTAGCCAGCCTGCAGTGACCCTGTGGGGAGGGAGGGGTGTTTGTACCCCAGTCTCGCTCTGCTTTCTCCTTCCTGACTTCAAATGGAATTCCCCATTGATGAACCTAATTGGAAGCCAGAGGGCCCTGGAAATCATTGATCTGGCCCATAGAGGTCAGCCTCCTGGGGCACAGAGCAGAGCAGAGAGGGGTGGAAGTTCATCTGAAGGGGCCAACTGAGGTAGCCAGCTCCCAGTCAGTTCAGAGTGTGAGTTCTCAATCTCAAGCAATACCTCTTATGTATTATTTGCTGGGACATTGTAGGTTGTTGCTTGAAAATGAAACATATATTGTAGATAATAGCCAAGAAACTATTGATTTAAATCATAATATTAATGGGTTTTCACTGTAGGAAAAAAGAAATAATTGAACAATGATTTTGTTTCATCAAGTTGAGAAGGTTGTTAAAGCACAATTATAACTTGTTAAGAGTGTAATTTATTTAACGTTTTGAGATGGTATAGAGCTTTCAATTCAAGAGCCTCAGTTTACCCGTCTGATGAAGAGGGAAAGACAGCAGCTTTTATGGCGACCTCTTCTATTTCACTAGTCAACTCATAGTATCGGCTTTGGCTGCCATGTGGCTTTATAGCCACACTGATGAGGTGTTGAAGAAACTCAAGTGTGAAGCACCCATCAGTGTGCTAACCAACATTAGTCAGCACTGTGGCTTGACATTTTAGGCTGTTATAGACAATTCAGAATGGCTTCTACATCCTTGCTTTAGAAACTCAATTTTTCTCAACTGCTGTGGGTGCTGGGTCTTTGGGTAGAATTAAATGAAAGGGAAAGACCGAGTATGATAAAGACTTACCTCCCTTGTTCATATTCACATGTGCATCACGTCCTCTTTTTTGATTCCGTTACACCAGATAGGACTATGGGAATGGCTAGTCCTCAAGATGCTGTGATTTCTAAAACCAATTGACTGGGGCAACACGGTACTCTTTAAACCTTTTTTTTTTTGCTTATTTTTTAAATTGAAGTATAGTCAGTTTACAGTGTTTTGTCAATTTCTGGTACACAGCATAATGCTTTAGCCATACATGAACATATATATATTCATTTTCATATTCTCTTCCACCAGAAGTTACTACAACAGATTGAATATAGTTCCCTGTGCTACAGAGTATAAGCTTGTTGTTTATCTATTTTATATATAATATATATATATTTAGTATCTGCAAATCTGTCAGTAATAATACATGAAACATTTGGAAGAGGCTGGGATCTGTCCTGCTCCTTTGATTTACTGGCCTCTCTCCTTTGTGTAACTCTTTGAAGTCTTCAAGACTTACACAGATAGCTTCGGTAGCAACTTAATCTATGATACCAAGTAATAGAATAATAAAAAGTAAGCGATGAAAGAAATCTCAGGTATAATCTAGTACAAATTCTAATTTTAAGGATGAGAAAAATGAGATCCAGAGACATTAATTAGATAGAGGACACAGTCATTAGTTACCAGAATGCTAAAAGTTAGCTCAAAATTCTAGAACGCTGGGAACAAGCCAGAACTAAAAATCCATCTCTCTGTAGCTAATTAATAGATTTGTTTCATTATTCCTTAAGGACTCTAAAAAAAAAACAAACTTACAGAAAAATTTTATACCTACCCGAAAAAATATATCTAAGAAAGCGTTTAAATAAAAACCAAAAGAGATTAATAGGCAAGATTGTGCTACTAAAAGTGATATGCATTCTTACCCTAATGCTTAAAGTAAACTATAGTTCTATGTCAGAAAATGTGCGATCAATTATAATTTTTATTAAAACTTTAAATTAGGGTCCTTATTTAAGGACATAATCTTATAGTATTTGAAAGATGGTGGATTATATATTTCTCTCAAGATTTGCTTATGGCTCTTGAGAGTAAGGGGAAAAACTTATTTCAAATATATTTTCTTTTGGGAGAGAATAGTTAAATATTTTGCTTTTAATAAAAGAATAGTTAGACTCATGGGATCCCAGAATTGGAAGGGCACATCGAGATTTCCAGTCTAACTTCCTACCCAAAATAGGAATCCCTTCTGTAGTGTCTCTGAGAAGCAGTCCTGTGGTCTCTGCTTGCATATTTCCAGTAATAAGAAACACACTATTTGTGAAACAGCACTTCTCACCAAGATGTCATAAAATTCTTCCACACTGAGCATAAGTCAGCCACTTCATCCTTGTAACTTCAACTCAGTGGTATTAGTTCTCCCCTCTAAAGCAAAAGAAAAAAAGTTTGCTCTTTTTTGTTTTTTTGAGTTTCGTTGCCCAAACATTTAGAGATTGTTTTTTTCTGTCTATTCTAAGTGTTCTCTTCTGCTGCACCAGCATATCTTTAGCTGTTCCATATAAAGCATGGCTTCGAGATTCCCAGCCATTTTATGGTCCCTCAGAATATAGTGATTTGTCAGTGCACCCCTAGAAACTGATGCTCACATAATGGTTGTCAGTTCCTAACACTTTCTTGTATAGTCCAGGTACTGCTTACCAGCTCAAGTACGGTTGGTTTATCACATTCTTGGCTCAGGGCATTAAGCTTCCAGTACAGTCCTGGCTCATGCTGAGCTTGGGGGGTCAATAAAATATCCCAGATCTTTCCAACATGAACCTTGGCTAAATCATCTTCCTGATTCCATCCTGGTGAAATTTGGTCTGTGAATCTTAAATGCAGAGCTCAACATTTTCCCCTTCTAATTATTTTTTTTATGGTTTGCTCCCAGTGTTTAGCCTTTTGGGCTGACATAGGCAAGTGATAAAACCTGGTGGACATCTCGGTTTATCCCACGTAAGGACAGACCCTGGTATGGTATCTAGTGAAAACTGAGGCGCCTACGCTTGGGTGGGAAAACATCCTATTCTTTAAGGGAGCGTAATGATAGGGTTAAAGCAATATCAGAAAGGGGAGTATGGCAGAAGCATAAAGTGAAGAGCATCCTGAGACAAAGTCCATTCATTTGCAATTTTGTCTAGAGCTGTGCTGGAATCAGGCATTTCTTCAAGTATATTGATTATTTTATTATGTAGAACCCATCATTCATGCAAAAAAAATCCATAGGGGTAAATTAGGGGTGAATTAGTCAAAGAATCTCTGTTATTCTGATTTCAATTTCTTTAGATCAGAGTTTTTCAGTCTTGGAACCATTGACATTTTGGGCTGAAAAATTCTTTGTTGAGGGAAACTGTCTGTTGAATTGTATAATGTTTAAAAGCATCCCTGGCCTCTACTTATTGGATGCTAACAGATAGCACTTCTACCCCAGCTGTGACAACCAAAAATGCATGATTCTGCCACGTGTCTTCTGTGGAGATAAAATTGACCTTGGTTGAGAATAACTGGTCTAATTCAGTACGTAACTGATAAACTGTATCAATCATAGTAGAACATATTCCGTTAAATATCCAATAATAAACATTAACTGTAGGATGTATGACTAACAATAACATGTCTCATACTCATTTTTGTATGTGGTCTATATAAGGAATTGTTTATTTTTTTCACCCTGTGCCTTTATGCACTTAGATCTCATGGATATTTCTTCGCAAAATCTTTGAAATATGATTAATTTATTGAGTAAATATTGGTAAATTTGAGAATGTTTTGGGTGGAATTATGCACACTGAGTTACAGCCATAAATAAGACAAAAATCCATGCCTTCATAGAGCATACATTAATGTGTGTGTCTCAGTGTGTGTGTGTGCTCGCGTATGCATGCAAGTGTGTGCACTTGTGCTAGATGTGAGGGTGAAGAAATAATGAAAATTTAAAAAAATCACATGGTGCTTCTAAGGATTTGAGGTGCTATGATGAAAACTAAAGTAGGAGAAGTTATAGAATGAAGAGGTCCCATGCACTGCTGTAAATTGAAGTAGAAGACAGCCTTCCGGAAGAGATGGTATTTTGGAAGAGGACTGAATGATATGAAAGAATGAACCATGGAAGTCCTTGAGAAAGAACATTTTACACAGAGGAAAGGGCATTGTTATGGTCTGAATGTATCCTTTCCATATTCAAATATTGAGGTCCTGATCCTCAGTACCTGGGAATATGACTGTATTTGGGACAGAGCCTTTAAAGAGGCAGTTAAGGTAAAATGAGTTCATATGGGCGGTCTCTAATCCAGTGCGCCTGGTGTCTTTATGAGAAGAAGGGATTTGGACACAGACGCAGAGATGTCCGTGTGAGGATAGAGTGAGAGGTGGCCCATGAGAGATGAGAACGTGGCTTGGACTAGCTGCTGGTGGTGGAGTAGATGAGAACAGGTTGGATTCAAAGTATGGTCAGAGGGTAGAGTCAACAGATCTTGCTGACAGTACTGTGTCAAGGAAAGAGATGCAGACATGAATCCTATGTTTTACACCTAAGTAAAGGGCTAATTTTCTGTCTTCTTCCCCCTGAAGACACTTGGCAGCATCTTATGTATTTTTGGTTGTCACAGCTGGGGTAGAAGTGCTATCTGTTAGCATCCAATAAGTAGAGGCCAGGGATGCTTTTAAACATTATACAATTCAACAGACAGTTTCCCTCAACAAAAGAATTTTTCATCCCAAAATGTCAGTGGTGCCAAGACCGAAAAACTCTGATCCAAAGAAATTGAAATCAAAACAACAGAGATTCTTTGACTAATTCACCCTTAAGTTACCCCAATGGATTTTTTTTTTTGCATAAGTGAGAGGTTCTATATAATAACTTGGAGAACATATTATCCTAACCTTTGAATGTAGGTTGTGATGTTTGGTTACATTAAGTGTACCATGAACTATTTTTTTTTTACTTAAAAAAATTTTAAGTGCAATATTTGTGGGAAATACACAGAATATAAGAACAAAATCTACTTTTGTAATCTCACTCCTCAGAATTGAGCATTGTTAACAGCTAATGGTGCATCTTTCTGGACCTTTTTTTTTCCAGGTATAATGAATCTCTCTCTCCCCCTCCCACACTCACTCATACACACTTTTTAGAAACTGCCAATATTCTCAAATCATAGAATTCAGTGCAACATACATTTATCTCCTCCTCCTCTTTCTTTTTAACTTGGAAGGATCTTGTTGAGATTGTATGTAGAAGGTCAGATAGTGGGTGGTAAAACCACCGCTTTCAGGGAAAAAGAGTGGCATTCTCAAATGTCAATTGTCATGTTATTCTAGGCTCCAGATTCTGGAGCTTTGTTTTCAGCTGGATTTGGGTTTTACTAAGGTGAATTTTGTTCAATGTATTTAAATGCTGTTTGTCCATAATTTTACAAGTAGATCATTTTTGGTGTGTCTGGTGGAACATTATAAACCCCAATCAATGGAGTACTTTCTTAATTTCTTATTTGATTATTATTAAACGCTTTAGGTCTTTTGATGCAGTGATCTATTTTTTTTGACATTTTTATATGATTAAACCAAATGTGAACAAGGCAATTCAAGAAACCAAATTTATTTGTTGAATTCACCAAGTCTCCAGATGGGAAAAACAGAAATGAACAGATTCCATATAAAACATGCAAAGGAAAGGACAAAATAAAGTTAAATTCTTCATCTGAAATAGTTTAACAGATTAAAGTTTTTAATCCATAGAAGCACCATAAAATGAGATAAAGTTAAAAAAATGTATGTGGTCACTATGTTATTAAGTATCATAGAAAAACATTGTAATATGTTGTATATAGTGCTGGAATAGACGTTTTTAATCATAAATCAACTGATTCTCCATTGTCCTGTTCTTCTCAGTGCCCTTACAACAAGAGGTATATTCTAGCACAAATGCCCAGTACTTTCAAAGAGAACAAGCAATTTCAGAAGACCACATGCAGCTCTCTGTATCTGTGGGGAAGGAAACACAGATAACCTATGTGGGGGTCTTTGGAGAGAGAACTGGTGTATCTGTGGCAGTCACTGTGACAGCCTTTAGTGCCGGCATCTCACTCAGTCTTCGTATAAGCCCTGATGAATGTTACCATCTCATTTTGTAGACAAGCAAAGAGACCCAGAGACATGAAGTGACCTGCCTGAGATCTTCTATCTAGTAAATGGCAGGACAGGGGGGAATGCAGATCTGTTGGCCCTCAAGGACCAGATTCCCTCCTCCATAACCCAGTGCCCACTTCTCTGCATTGGAACACTCAACTGGGATTTACCAGAGCATTGATCAGTGAGGAGTTTCACACGTATGTCACTTACCTTCAGCTCTCTTACATTGAAATACTGTAAAATTGCATTTCCTATGTCAATAACTCCATATAGTGATGCTCATTTTGTCTTCATCATCTTTCAGTCTCCATCCTCAAGCCCCGCCCTTTATACAGAGCAGATGTGAAATAGACCTTATCTGATGGGATATTGAAAATTACTCTTTTGACATCCGAAAAAGGAGAGACATTGTCTAAGATAGTAAAAGGCTATTTTTATATGAAACTATCTTACATGCACATTATACATCTTAGTATAATATACACAATGAAGATAGAACAGAAGAGGAACATGGAAAACTTTTATTTAGAAATATAAAAGGGAAATCAATCGTTCTCAAGCTGTGTAGACAAAAGCTGCAATCAGTTCTTGAGACTTAAATCATTTCCCTTATTGGCTTAATCTTTTCTGTGTTGAAGGAAGTTAAGTATTTTGTTATTTTAAATTATTCCTCAGTAATAGCATAATTCATTACTTTTCCCTGAGCTGCTAATAATTTATTTTTTAAATGGTTACAAAATGTGATAGTTTATTGCTGTTCATATATTTCTCTGTCCAAATGTTTAAACTGGCATGTATAATAATAGGGATTTTGAACTTTTCTTCAATTCTTTATACTTAGCTAATAGAGCTTACCTAGGACACAATTGAAGATATTTATACAAGCTAATTGGAATAAAAGACGACCAAATTCCTAGTTTTGTGGTGTCGTATCAAGCAATCGAATAGCATTTAAATGATGTATTACTTCTGAATCTTAAGCTTTTATGTCACTTGTAAATAACTCATGTATCCACTATATTTCTCACAAATAATTTTTCCTTTGTGTTGAGAACTCTTAGGATTCATTATCTTAACTTTTATATATAACATAGAACAGTGTTATTATATTAATCATTTTGTACATTACATCCCTAGTACTTATTTATCTTATAACTGGAAGTTTGTACCTTTTGATCATATTCATCACCATTTAAAGATGTTAAATTATTATTGATTATATTCCCCACAGTGTACATTTCATCCCCAGAACTCGTTTATTCCGTTCCTGGAAATGTGTGTCTCTTAACTTCCCTCACCTATTTCACTCATCGTCCCCTCACCCCCTCGCTTGCTAGCAACTACCCATTTTTCCTCTGTTTATCTATGATCCTGTTCCTGTTTTGTTCATTTGTTTTGTTTTTGAGATTCCACATATAAGTAAAATCATATGACATTTGTCTTTCTCTGTCTGATTTATTTCACTTACCCTAATGCCCTCAAGGTCTATCCATGTTGTCACAAATGGCAAGATTTCATTCTTTTTATGGCTGAATAATATTCGTTCATACATATATATATGTGCGTGCGTGTGTGTGTGTGTGTGTATATATATACGTGTATATATATATATATATGTGTGTGTGTGTATATATATATATATAAAACACACCTCCTTTGATGGGCACTTAGCACTTAGGTTGCTTCTGTGTCTTGGCCATTGTGAATAGGGTGCACATATCTTTTCAAATTAGCATTCTTGTTTTCTTATATTTTTAATTTTTATATTGAATTCTATGAGTCTTTTTTAGTATATTTTGGAATATTAACCCCTAATTTATGGATATCTTCAGTTGACTGATTCAGGTGACAAAATTTCCCATTGTGAATGTTGAGATCCCACTAGTCTACAAGGTTAAGATTTCACGCTTTTCCTCCCACCGGATGAGGACCTG
Source organism: Camelus ferus (assembly GCF_009834535.1). Taxonomy (NCBI): domain Eukaryota; kingdom Metazoa; phylum Chordata; class Mammalia; order Artiodactyla; family Camelidae; genus Camelus; species Camelus ferus. Next base: position 15,388,014 of record NC_045703.1, on the reverse strand, counting down.
TGAGGATGGGTGGATGCATTTTCTTTGCTCATTTGTAAACCAGTGCAGTCTTGAAATCCTAGTTGACAACTTTTTTCAGGCATCTTTTTAAAAATCGATTATTTTCCTAGATTGGGACACTGGTGAGGCATGCAGCCCCCTCCCGCTGCTATGGCAGGAAACTCCTTGGAGGCAGTATTGGCACACACCACCTTGTCACACATTCTCTTCTTCTGATGACTTTAAAGGGTCTTGAACCCACTGAATTATTTCCGGGTGGTAATAATCTGTGGGTGGTAACGCTTCCATCAGGCTTAGCCTTCAAGTTTTCCCTTTCAGTCTTTAAGAAACTTTGATGCTGATTCCCTAAATACACACAAAAAATGTCTGTGTTTGGTCAATTACATTTCCTTGTCTTTGGTTGATTGGTTGATTAATGAACTTATTCAACAAATATTTGCAGCACATGTGCCAGACACGGTGGACAAAGCTGAAGAGTCAGACATATTCTCTGTCCTTATGGAACTCATGTTTTGATAATTTGGATGAATGTCACTGCACAGACCCAGCACAGCTCTTGTGTGCATAGTTTCCTCTTTATTCATCACAAATATTCCCACTGTCAAACAACTCATCCTCGTGTACAACATTTGTCATTTTTTCTCCACTTTTTGTTTTTATTTTTTCTATTTTTATTTCCCGTGTAATTTTATGACTTCTAATAACACTTTCAACATTCTCAGTGTGCTTGAACTTACAGGGCCTTATAAAGTCCCTAATGCCTGGAAAACAGTTAAAAATTAATCCCACATACAGAAAACTCATCAACTAATAAAACCCACAATGGCCAATTCTATAACAACCAGCTATAAACATTAAGACTATCCGATGGCAATGAGTGTTTGCTCCAAAGCATAGCTTTGTTCATACCTACAGAAATCTCTGAGCTGAAAGTTTTTAATTAAAAAAAATTCTACTTTTTAGAAAAGAGTCTATTTGATGATTTAATTGAAAGAAAATGAGGTGATAAAGTAGTAATTAGAAAGACGAGACTTAATAATTAGAAATTCCTGCTGTTAGAAGCTATAAAGAGACAATTTTCTAAAAATAATCAACACTATTAATGATCAGGGAAATGCAAATCAAAACTGTCATGAGATACCACCTCACACCTGTTGAAATGTCACTTCTCAAAAAGACAAGAGATAAAAAGAGTTGGGGAAGCTGTGGAGAAAGGGGAACCCTTGTACACTGTTGGTAATATAAACTGGTGCAGCCACTATGGAAAACAGCATGGAAGTTCCTCAAAAAATTAAAAGTAGAACCACCATATGATCCAGCTGTCTTACTTCTGGGTATATACTCAAAGGAAATGAAAACAGGGTATTGAAGAGATGTCTGCACTTCCATGTTCATTGCAACGTTATTCACAACAGCCAAGATATGGAAATAACTGATGAATGAATGGATAAAGAAAATGTGGTTGCATATATACTATGGAATGTTATTCAGCGATGACAAAGAAGAAAATCCTGCCTTTGTGACGGCGTGGATGGATCTTGAGGATATTATGCTAAGTGAAATAAACCAAAGAAAGAAAGACAAGTAATGCATGGTATCACTTACATGTGGAATCAACATAAAAAGTCAAACTCATAGAAACAAAGTAGAAAAATGGTTGCCAAGGGTTAGGGGTTGGGGGAAATAGGGTGAAGTTGGTTAAAAGGGTACAAACTTTCAGCTATGAGTAAGTTCTCAGGATGTCATATAAAACCCGGTGAGTATATCTGATAACTCTGTATTGTGTAATCAAAATTTGCTAAGAGAATAAAACTTAAATGTTCACTGAGAAAAAAGATAAATATGTGATAATTAACATATTAATTAACTAGCTATGAGGGAATTTTTTTACAATGTATATATATATCAAATCATCACAAAGTACACTTTAAATATCTTACAATTTTATATGTCAACTATACCTCCAATAAAGCTGAAAAAAAAAGATCTAGTTTATAAATTCTGTAATTGCATTTTGGAATATCTTTACTCATAGGGAGAACTTTGTTGAAACTCCTATCTTAATTGGAAAAATATTTATTAGATATTGGAAATGAAGTAGATTTGAGAACACCTACTTATAATTTTGCAGAGTCTATGTTTGGAAAAGTAGTTAAGGGATAATAAATCAATTCATTTTAAGAACTTTCCTTAAAAAGAAACATTCTCTGACTATACAACTCTGAATGAAATTACTTGGGCTGCAAAATTGATCTGTTCCAAAATAAAAAAATAAAAATGAGAATGAAGATAGATTCATGTAGCAGATATTTTTCTGAGTACATGAAAACTTTAAAAACTATTTTTCTTAATTAATGAAAAGTATGTTATGTTTCATAGGAAAAACTCCATTGAAAGTGTTATATTTTCAAATTTACTTATAATAAAATGCAATTTTGAAGATTTCAGGAAACTTTAGGAAAAATGTAAAAGTATTAAGAACATTATGAAAATAAAATTCCTCAAAAGATACTATAAAACAGTTTTAGATACTAAAATACGTATCATAACTAATTATTAAGTTATTTTTAATGTTCAGTTAATCATGAAGTTTTTCAGTTTTGCTTTTTATATTTTTATTTTTAAAAGAATCATAATTTTGAAAAATTTTAAATAAATTTATTTAACAGATTTACCAGTATAATAAAACCGTCAGTTAATAAATATTTCAAAAAGTCGTATAACTTCAATGGCTTTTAGTGTTTTTGCTCATGCGCAGATATATCCTGGTTGACAATAAATTTTATAGACATTTTATTTTAATAGCTGCATAACATTAAGAAAATCATTTAACTGCATTAATCTTTAGTTTTCTTACATATAATGGTGATGATGTTGCCTATGGCAAAGTTAAGCATGAGGGTAAATAAAATAATATATATCAAGTGCTAATCACACTCTAGCTATATTATTAATATTATAATAGTTGTTTTAAAAAAGACCACAGTCAAATATACAATCCACAAGTGTTTAAGGAATACTTTATACTTGCCTAACACTGTGTTTTGTATTACAACATGCAGGAATAAGTCCCTTATAACCTACTTGAGAAGCTACCAGGCACAGCCATGAAAAACAGAAAAATGATTGTATGTGGCAGGTGATAGTTTTAAATGCTCATCTGTATGATTACGGAAGTAGAAAAGGCTTTAGAAATTGGAGAGAACATGGCGAGCTGGTGTTATCATTGAGTCTTTACAACACACCTAGTATTACATAAGGAACTGGAAATAAAACAGAGCAGAGTGCTTACTCTCCAGAAGCTCAGAATCTCCTGAATCAAGGAAGGTGTCCCATGTCAGGCGAGAAGCACTGTTTTGGCCAAAAGAAAAGAGCATTACATGAAGGGAAAAAGCATTTTAAGTGTGGTGAGCTTTGTTTAAGTGGGGGATTGGCTTGGCTGGAGCAGAGGGAGTATTGGAGAGTGGTGGGCGGTAGGGCTGGGTAGGAAAAAGAGTGTTTTTTCACAATAAAAAAACACTTGGGATTGCTTTCTGAGCGTGGCATCAGTGTGTTGTCTGGCATTGAATATTTTCCCTGAGTCCTGTTAGGTTGCTAAGTTTTCCGTCATTAGCTTTCTAATTCTTACATTCCTCCTGTATTACGCTTAGAACAAACAACATGGGTTTCAATCTTTTTAACACTTGTTCCTGTATCAACCATTTCCCAACCACGTGGAAGGATGGAATTAAGAGCCACACGGGTGTGGAGTAATCCTGTGGGTCAATTTTTCCAGACATTTGACACAGAGGGACATTTGGTGCCACCCACAGAAGTTTAGACACCATCTCCTAACTTTATAGAAGGAAACCGAGGTTCATAGCAGTTGCCTAAGATCACATTGAGCGTGCGGAGGGCTGGGACCCAAACGCCATCTCCTGATGTCAGCAAGTGGCTTTTTCCGCTCCATCAGCATCCCCAGAATGGACTGCTGGGGACTCTCATTCCAGAAGGTGTTAATTGGGGCTCCCAGAACAAAAGGTTCTAGGGAAGAAAAGACTTGGAAATACTGCATGTTAAATCCTTCTCTTTAAGATCCAAATTTCATAGTAGCACATTAAAAACCTAAAGGGGTTCCAACAGCACAAAAAACAGTAAAACTTCTTTATTAATGTTAATAGTTACGACGACATATTTGCAGAGGAAGACTTTCTTCGTACAATTTTCTAATGGGGAACTATTTTCCCTTAACAATAGTTTGGGATGACCTCACAGCCTTCATCCTTATGTCTCAAATTAGAGTAGCCCATGGGCTTAACTGGGCACAGCTGAGGTCAGGATTCTTCTGCTCTTTGTTGTTGTTGCTGTTTGTTTCGGGGGGTAATTTGGTTTGTTTGTTTGTTTGTTTGTTTATTAACAGAGGTACTGGTACTGGGGATTGAACCCATGACCTCATGCATCTAAGCATGAGCTCTACCACTGAGCTCTACCTTCCTCCCTGGAGCTTCCATTTTATCGAGCATTGTCAGACTAATGAAGCATATACTGGGCTGAAATATGAACTAAGGGCATCTTATTTTTCATTTATTGAAAGCAATATGGCTAGCAGGTAAGAGCTTGTATTTGGTGCCCGCTAGCCTTGTCTAGCTATGCCATTTAGCAGTGAGCTTGGGGAAATCACTGAAGCTTTTTAAGGATCCATTTCCCTCCCTGTAGAATGGGGATAATTCCCAATCCTTAGAATTTTTGTAAGGATGAGCTGCTATAATACAGAACATATGTCACCTGTAATGCAGAGAATATGTATTTAAGATTCTTAGCAGAATTCTTGGCACAGAGTGTGTGTTCATAACTGTAGCTATATGAGTACCACGTGATTGCACCCATGGACTGAGTGTGTGTGTCAGGCATGTGCTAAGTGCCTTTGCACATATAAGCATAGATGTAACACACACCTGTATATAAATGTGCTTTATATTTTGTATATTCACAATAACAGTTGTCATTTCCTGTGTGCCAAGTACTCTGCTAAGGCTTTTTATGAATTATCTAATTGAGTCCTGACAATAGTCATGAGAGGTTAGTTCTATGAGTATTTTCATTTTGTGGAGGAGAGAATGGAGGTGCAGAAAGGCTAACTCATCCAAAGTTACACAACTAATACAGTGGCAGAGCCAGGCTTTGAACCCAGTCAGCTGTTCCACTCTTGCACCTTTTTAATGAAGATGAAAGACAGCTTAATTTTGAATTTCAGATTCCTATATAGACATACAGAGTAGAATACATTTCATATTCGGGAATTGTTTTAAAATTTATAACACAATACTAAAATTAACCTAAATTTTAAAAAATCCATCATATAACCATCCAATTTTCATGTGCTATCCTCCCTTCTAGCCCTTGTGCAAAACAATTGTTTTTCCCTAATTGTAATCAATGTTGTGTTTTTATCGATAGTGATTCAATCATAATGGTTTTAATGTTTCATTTTTGTTTTCATAATCATCGCCTTCAATACCTGCATAACATCTCATCAAGACAACACATAACAATTTGCTCAGTCTTTCCTCTGCTTGTCAGACAGGTTGATCTTTCTCAACCCTCTGGTTGTTCTGCATAATCTAGGGTTACTTTCAATGCAAAAACAAAACAAAACGACCCCCTTGAACCATCCTTATTATTTGTCAGTTTTGAACTCAGCACTTTTTCAAAAACGTTTTTATTGAAGTACAGTCAGTTTACAATGTTGTGTCAGTTTCTGGTGCACAGCACAATGCTTCGGTCATACATGAAAATACATGTATTTGTTTTCATATACGTTTTCACCAAGGTTTCTACAAAATATTGAATATAGTTCCCTGTGCTATATCTAGTATGAACTTATTGTTTATCTATAGTAATAGTATCTGCAAATCTCGAACTCCCAATTTATCCCTCCCCAACTCAGGATTTCTCTAACAAACTGCATTTGGGATTCCAGGTACTGACTATCGCTGCTCTTCGGAAAGGCTACTTGGCATTTTCCAGAGTTTTAAAGCCTGGAGGAGGTGGCACACATGTGATGCTTTCTTAGGGACATGGTATAGCCTGCTCACACAAACATCACCCTTGGCCATTAACTCACACATCCTTCACATTCAGAAACGGATGAAGGAGAGACCAAACGATGCCAAACTCCTATGGAAGAGAAACACATTTCCAATTAACAGCCTCCCTTGAAATAAATCACACAGCGTCAACGACTCTGCTACAGGGGACTTTCATGATGTAACGTGTTTTCTGTCGTCTTCCTCTTCTGGCTACCCTGTTAGTTATACTCATTGCTATTAATAAAAGAATATCCCTCTTCTATTTCACTCAAAAGATAGCCATTACTTTTCTGCAATTTCTGGATCAAAAAAAAATTTTTTCCCCTAATTGAATCCACCTGCACTAAAATTACAAGTTTCATTCTCCCTACTCCCTTCCTTATTACAGATTTTGACAGAATATGAGTGATTCATACTCATTTCATTCACTGGATTTTTTCCTGAGGTTATGGAAGACATATAGAAATGGCTTGGCTACAGTACGCTTTGCCATCTGACTTAGCTACTGAACAAATGCCACCTTATCTACTTTTGGATCATACTCATCTTAGAAATAAAAGTTTATTGAGGGTTTAAAAACTTTTTTTCAAGACTGGGGCGTACACTGAAATCAGTATTACAATTCATCCCAACTATGCAGAGCCTGCTTGAAAAATGGCTCATTTTTCTAGAATATACTGGAAGGTTAAGCTTTGTGATCTTTCTTAGAGGGCCAAGTGCAGCCTGCCTCCATTTGCAACCCTAGGGGAAATGATCATTGCACAAACTTCATATTTTTAAATGGAAAAGAAAAAAGCAATCACTCTTAAAAGACTCCTTTAAGAGAGGCAAAATTATGGAACTTGAATATTTTCTTGAACGTTTGGCCGCATGGTGTATTTACATTAGGAACCCACTGTTTTCCTTGAGCCCTCAAACTTTTAAATTAAGACCTATATCATTCTAAAGCTCTAAGTTAAGTGCTGGAGGGTGGAATTTTACAGGATGTGCTGTGGACGGGGTGCGAGCAGAGGAAAGCGTATGTTTTCACACTTTAAGCTGTTGGGGGAAAAAAGGTATTGGAGCGTAAACTGGCGTTAGAAGGAAGGAAAGTCTTGGTTGGTAGGAAAAAAAAATGTCTGCTCTGTTGAACCATAATATTTGAGTTCTTCAAAATTATGTACAACGTTTTGTGTGTTTCACATTTTGAAGCAGAATGGGTTTTAGAGTTAGACATCTTACAGTCAAATCCTAATTTACCAGCTTGGGTAAATAAAATAGAGCTGGTACAGCCACCTTGTAAGGCTGGGGCAACTATGAAAAATACCGTACGAAATGCACAATGTTTGACACAAATCAGGTTCTATAAATGAAAGTTAAGATTATTAACCTTCTTCCTTCTTGCTGCTCCCCGCCCTTCCAAATTCAATACCATCAAGTCCGCCCAACTAAAACAGTTCCGGCGTACTGTCTTCTCCGCCTGGATTCCCCAGCACTCCCTGGCACCTGCAAAGCCTGGCTCTAAGATATCTGGTTAGCATTCTCTCTACATACATGAACACTGCACTGGGTCAGCCAGATTTTCATAGTCACCAGAAACTGGTTTACATTTTCCCATCTTTGCTTTGGCTCACAACGCCCTGTTCACTGGAATACCTTCTCTCTGGAAGTCCTTTCTCCCTATCCAAATCCTATAAACTCTTCAGGAAATGGTCAGATCCGAGCATCTCTGTGAAGTCACCCCTAACCATGGCAGATGCGTGTGATTTGTCATCTTCTGAACACCTGTATTTCTAAAAGTCTGTTTACGAACTTGATGGGAAGTTAATCACCTCATGCCTTATGACATGATTGTCAGTGTTATCCTGAACTTTTATTGAGATGCTCTACAGCTCCTTAACCTTTCACATATTTATTCCTCAGCTCTTCAATTGTCTTCTCAGTTCCTTGGGGAAAGAGAGCACGCGTTTTACTTTGTAGTGTATCCCATAGTATCTGGCATTTAGTAGATTTGACGAAATAGGGGGTTATTTAAGAGGATGCAATGATTTATGGCTGATATAAATCTTGGGTTAATATCTGGGACGTAATTTTTGAGAGAAATAAAGTAGTGGCATATTGGTTTTGTGCCAAGGGCTGGGCTGAGTAAGAGGAATGGAGAGTTGATAACGTGGTTTCTCAAAGAGCTCACTCTGGGAGAGATGAACATGTAAATAAATACCTGCAGGGGGAGGGGTGGCAGTTAGCAGAAGGCACACCTGTGGCACGAGGAGGCGGTGCTCTCTTGCGTGAGGAGGTAGGGATGGTGACACAGAGGAGCAGAGGAGGTACCTGAGAGCTAGTTCACAAAGAATGAGAAGTATTTTGTCCAAGGACTGGATGTCTGTACTTGTGGGCGGGCAGGAAGAAGATAATGTTTTCTCTGATGTGATTCATAGAAAAAAAGACTGTAAGTAGGAAGCATAAAAAAATCATTAAAAATGTACAAATAGCAATTGAGATAAATTTAAAAAATAATAACAAAAATTTACCTGCCCAAAGCATGTTCCCATGAAATTCCATCTATTTTCCTTCCTTCTTCTGTCCCTCCTCCTTCTCTCTCTTTCCCCCTTCCTTTTCTCCTTTCTTCTGCATTCCAGCCAGGAACCTGGAGTATTCTTAAAACCTGCTAAAACTTATTGAGCACTTGCTGTGCACCAGGCTCTGTACTGTTCCCACTGTAGATGACCTCATCTAAACCTCCTACAACCCTCTGATGGCCACGCCATTTCTGATGAAGAACCTGGGGGCACAGTGGAGAAGATGACTTGCCCAAGGTCAGCCCACTGGTAGGTGGCAGAGCTGAGGCTCTACCCTCCTCTGTCTCTGAAGTCCTGGCCCTTAGCCTCCAACAAACCTGCCTCACTCCTTCTCCCCACTGCAGCCCAGAAGACTCAGGGCATGATGAGTCCTGCCACTTTAAACTCCTAAACATTGTGTATGGTTTCCATCCTGATTACCCCAGCCCCCATCGGATGTACACAACACTTCCCTGGGTGACTCCCATGGCCTCCTAATGGTCCTGACCGCCTACCCTTCCTCTGGTTACACCTGTCTCCCAGATGGCGGTCAAAGTGATGAGCTCAGAAGGCTTCTCGGGCTTCCAAATGTCTATGAGACACTTTAGTCAGGCGATGCTGTTGCTGATGGTCCAGAACACATTTCAAGTCACTGTGTGGTAGGGTCCTGGCTGAATTTGGAGAGGAAATGAAGCAATGAAAGGCAGGAATCTGAGAAAGAGAAGACTGAGGAGCAGATGGTGATGCCTGGAAAACCAAACGAATTATTCTGCATTTCCCTGAATCTTTGGCATCACATATATAACTTGAGAGTGGCCAAGCTCATTTTTTAATGTAAGGTTAATGTAAAGAAAACAGAGTCACAGGTATCCGTACGTGCATTTAAAGAATGTCTGAGGAGTAGGGGTTTGCGTAATCTTTGGAAATCACAGTGGAAGAATATGTCCTAAGTTTTCACTTTGTTATGTGATTTTTCTGAAGCTGTTTTTGAAGTGTCTAGTTTCCTAGACTGTCAGGTATATACGTTATTAACATAGTTCAATAACATAGTATTAACACCACTAAATAAATAGTAATTGAGTTGAGTCTTCCCTTAATATAAAACTGGGTCAGGGGAGAATATAACTTAAGTGGTTGAGTGCATGCTTAGCATGCAGGGGGTCATGGGTTCAATCCCCAGTACCTCCTCCAAAAAAGTAAAATAAAATAAATAAACCCAATTACTTCCCCCCCTGGAAAAAAAATAATCATAAAATAAAAAATAATACAAATAAATTATTAAAACTGGGTCAACACCATAGGTACTAAGTTATATTTTATATTTTTTCCACAGTCTCTGTTTAGATTGAAGTTGGGAAAACGTTCAGTTTCAGGAAGCAAACCCTTGTCTCACGAGCCTGTCGCTTGGCTGGAATATTGCGCCGGCCTCCCGTCGGGGATGGTATGTGTGCGTGTCCAGGGGTGTGTGTTCTCACTCTAGGACTGGGAGTCTTCAACACCTCTAATTAGAAAATTAAATAAATACAGACAGCTGTAAGAATTTTATCTTCTCTCTCTTTCCTCAATCTACATAGATAAGTCTTAACCAGGCCGCTGTATGCTGAGAAAATCCTTCCTATGTTAAAAAGCAGAATTGAGATTAATGATGTTATTACTTTTGTTTTATTAATTATTCTTTTTAGTGTAAAATATAACAAGTTAAAATCAACATAGAATTATAAAAACCACACGATGTGTTTAATTGTACACCCCCTTTATGAACAATTATGCAAACGTGTCCAAACTGTTCCTGAATGAGTCGTTTTTGTAGATTCATTTAGGCTGTGATATGAGCTTTTACTCTCATTTTCGATAGACAGTTATCCTCAGTGTCGACAAATGGATCTCCTTTTTTCTGCTTTTATTTTTTCGAAGCCTGAATCAGGCCATGCTTTTTAAATTATGTGTTTGTCATGCTTGGCAGTTCATTCCATGTTTGGCCATTCCTAAGCTTCTGTAATTCTTCTGAGGGCTCGAAAAGGTCACTGTGTGCCCTGACCTCCTGCTAGGTGAACGGCTCTTTTTCTCTCTCCAGATGTTTTCCACTTCAAGCTTTTACAGCCGCAGCCTGTATACAAGTCCTATATGAAAAGTGTCAGATGTCATTGTCCAGCCGTGAAATTAGGACCCTTTCAGATTGGAGGGAAATGTAACAAAGTGCAACTGTGTCCTGCTGCCAGTGTTTCTCCTGGCAAGCCAGCTCTGGGCAGGCTGCTTTCCCGTCAGCCATCTGTGCTTCCATAAACAATCTGCGGTGGCTTCTTCTTCTGATTCAAATTCTAGCAGCTGGATTCCCGTCTCAGTTCCTTTTGATGCTGTGACACCAGAAGCAGTGCTCTCCTGGACCCTGGTGCTTCTTTCCACTTTTAGGGAACAAAGATGTTAGGGGAGTATTCACATGACTCTCCCACATGGCGATTCTGCAAGAAATGGGCTCGAAAGTAGGCCACTTGGGGCCGGATGAGAAAACGAAATCAAGTGAGTTGTAAGCCCCCTGCCCAACTTCAAATGTCCTGCTTTCTTCTTCTCTATTTAAAAAACAGTCAGTCCTTCTAACTCTTTAACATTTTTCATCTGCTAAGATGTCCTCATTTCTTCCGTACCCCTGCGACCCTTCCATGCTGCCTATTTCTGGCACCATGTACTCCAGCAACTTGGATGCAGTTCAAAGCAAGTGCTTTCATAAATAAACATCTAACTTTATTAGGCACTAGTAGACTTAACTCTTCCTAGTAAAAGACTTTAGGTGTACAAGTAGTTAGTGTTTATATATACACATATATGTATGTATATATTACATAGAGTGTGTATATATATATATATATACAAAATCTTTATGAACACAGTCACACTCTTGTTTCTGTTTAAATTCATTTAATGCACACATATTTTGCTTTTCAATAAAATCAGCAGTCATGAAAATTATGGTATTTTCAGAATATATTGCATTCGCTCTTTTACTGGTTAAAAGAGTTAAAAACACATCCACAAGAGCGATTTCTTTACTAATATTCCCTTGCAAAAAGAATTGGGTTGTAAAGTCATAAAATAATGTTTCTTTAAAGAAAAGGTAAGTATCAAGACACTAAGATAGTATATAAGCAAAAAGGAAATTTAAAAATATCTTCCAAAGAAGATTTGTGAGCAGCTGAATTGGCAACCAGACAGTTGAAAACTAAGTAGAAGACCAAAAGAGAATACGATGATTTTACCAAAAAAAAAAAAAAAAAAAAAATTAGATGAGTAAATAATACAAAAACATGCGGCTAAGCATTAAACCATCTGAACATTAATTTTTCACTCTAATACCAAAGACTTGAATTTAACAAAACATTCAAGAGATTGATCACTATTTCCCCTTCCCATGGGTAAGTTTTGTTGATGTTGTAGGATAAATACATTAAAAATAAGCTTGGCTATCAGTTTTAAGCTCTTTAATATTCAGATGCATTGGCTTCTATGTAGAATTACATCACTAGACTCAGGAAGATACATTTTTTCTGAATTCATTGAGAATGAAATAGTAAACTTTCTTTTGAGGAAACGAACTATTCTTAAATTCCTGTGAAATATCAATACATTAATAAATTCTTTGGGTATCCTGTATTTCATCCCAGGAAGTTATTTCCATGAATTAAAAACTCCAAGGGTCAGTGTCTATCTTACTCTTCATCGGGCCACAGTGGCAACATGGTAGGCCTCCAATGAATAGATGGAAAAAAATGATTAAGTATTAGATCATGTTTGAAATTCCTTACACTCAAGCGGTCTTGTAGGAGATACAAGGGCTGAGAATCAGAAGTTCTGGTTCTGTCACTTAGCCAGTTGCATGGCCTTGATTGAGGCACCTGATGCCTGCTGATTCCCTCAGTTGTAAAATAATGGGGTTGGCGCAGATGACTTTGAAATTCCCTTGCAGCATTATTCCAGTGTAATCTCCAAGCAGAGCAGCAATCTCTCATCTATGCAACAAATATGTATTGAACACTGTGCAAAAGTGACTTACACCACGGCTCTGTAATTTACAGTGTAAGTCAGAGGGAAAAAAATGAGAAGAATATGACTGGGAGATAGTGAAGAGGGTTGAAAGCCCAGAGGAGCTGAAAGAAATCTTATGTGGAGGATGGAGAAATAGCAGAGAGAGCAGCAGGAGAAGAAGAGGAGAAAAAAATTAGGAGGCTGTTGTGATGGCCCGGGGGAAACTGATGAAGGCTGGGACTAGTCAGGCAGCCGAACTCATAAGAAGTGGATGAGTTCGAATCTATTTGGTGTGTAGAACTGATAGTCATTGGGACAGATTTTCTGAAAATGAAGACTGTGGTCAGGCACCATCAAGAATGATGCTCAGAACTCCTGCTTGAGTAACGAGGTGATGGAGGTGGTATCGGCTCAGGTGGAGAGCCCGCGTGGAGGAGGAGAAAACTGGGGCAATCAAGTTTGACTTGTGAACGTCAGGTGGAGGTCTCAAGCAGGCATTTGGATGCCTGGAGCTTGGAAGTGAGTGTAGGATGAAAAGATAAACTCTGAAGTCATGAGAATAGACTGATGATCTTTAAATTATGAGACTGTGAATAATAACAGCAAATATACCAAACCTTGAGTAACTCCAGTGCTGTGTGTTCCAGGATGTACCTCCTGCTCTCTGAGCCATTAGGATGACTCTTTTGGTTGAAGTCATATACCCACCTCTCATTAATGGCCAGAAGTTTTAGAGGCAAAATCATGAAGATATTTAGCCTCTTTTTTATTCACATTTTCCAAATCATTACCAAAATATTTTTGTATAAAAGAGCAGCCTTTGAACAGAGACCTATTTATCTAATATATTTATTTATATTTGAATTTGCTCCATGAAACTCAGGTGGAAAAAAGTCACATTTTAATATTTTCTGTTACTCAAATATAACCTGGCTTCCAGACTCTGGGCTTTATTGGTGGGAAATTTAACTGTGGTTCTGCTTTTCTTAGAAGATTCTATTCTTCCAGAGGCCTTGGCAAAAGTTCCAGGAGCTTAACTGATCAGAAAAGTTGGGCAAGGACCCTCTGAGCGCTTCCCTTTCCCATGGTCGACTGTGCATGTCAGCCACAGCTCCATCAGGCAGTGAGAAGGAAGTCACAGAGGATTTAGTTCTGAGCTAGAGTTTGGCCTGATCTTCCAACCAAATCTCTAACTCTGAGTCTCAAAAGCTTGGCTCAGGAAGCCCCTCTTTCATGTTTTAATCCCCTTTCTATTTCTACGTAGGTCCCCGGGAGAGGAGGATCCAGGCTGTGAACATTTACAGGCCCTTCCTGAGCCCACGAGAGGCTGGCGCTGCCAGGTCACACACAGCCCATCCCTTTTCTACTGTGCCTCCATCACCGGGGGTCGTTTCAGGTTTTTCCTCTGCCCTAACTGGCTTGCAGACCGGTTTCTTGTGGGACCGGGACATTCTCTCTCCCTAAGCGGTTTGTGGTTCTCCAGAACCACCAGGCCTGCTTTTGCTTCTGCGTGATGCCCGTGCCTTTGACTTGAGATTGGTGGGTGCAGCCTGACCAGTGGGCCCCCCTTCCCACAAGGAAAGCCAACAGACGGGCAATTGCACTTCTCTGACCTCTCGTTGCGGTTGTGCAGTGTTATTCTTGGTCTCACTGTGGGCTCAGACCTCTTCCTGCAAGTCCCTGTATCTGTGCTTGTCGCCTGACTAGTCCCACAGCAGGCAGGCTGGCGAGCCTGGCCATCTGTAGGTCTGAGCATGCTCAACTTTCCAGTGTGTTTTGGAAGGGGCCTCAGCACAGGTGTTTACCCCAGGCTGCCCCAAAGCTGACAAAGCAACTGACTGAGATCCAGCTGCTCTGAGGATGTCTTGTCCATTTTAGCTGTTTAAGGACTAGCCTGGTTTCCCCTGAAATCATCCATTTGACACCTGTTTCTCCCATCTTGGATGTGGGCCATCACTGTCTTTCTCTGCTTTTTCCTTTAATAGCATCAGTTTTTGAAAGGAGATGAGAGAAATGTCAGAGTTTCGTCAAACTGATCTCAGAGAAAAGCAAGTGGCTGAAAACTGCCCTGCTGTTCTTGTTTGAAAGAGACCATCCACATGCCCTGAGTCTAAAGGGACCCTGGCCAGAGCCCTTCCAGTCCATCCACATTGTAGTCTGTGTATACACAGGCACCTTTTCAGGCAGCCTCGCGATGTTCATACAAAAAACTGACGTGCTCTGATCTCTGGTATTCAGCACATCTAAAAATCCGTTTTGATTAGTTGAGACATCCATTCACACTCATAAAGCCCTAATAAGTGGGAATGCTATTCTTGGAAAATAAACTCAGCTATTGATAATTTACTTTTTGCATCAAAGGCAACACAGCTTTCCCCACTGCTGTTCCAATGTATTAGCTGCTGTCTTGGGTTGTGTATTTAAGCGAGAGACCCTAGGAGTGTTTTCCTACCCCAGGACTCCGGCACCCATGTCAGTGTGTACATGTCTTATTTACAAAGAGGTTTCCTGTTTGGAAATTCAGGGTCTGAGACAGAGACTTTAAAAATCAATTTCTCTGCTCCTCTGTTTTTGGTATTTCTCTAGTAATGACAGAGAAAACCCATCTCTTGTGCAAACTCTTAAGACTATGGTTGTGTTTTTTTCCTTTTTAAACTTTTTGAGTATCACTCTACACTTTCTTAGGAGATTTAAAGCATTCTGTGCATGTTTTCAAACTCAGTTCTATCACACCCATTAGCATTTCCCACATCCATCTTTTTCAGCGTCCACATTTATCTCTGTTCAACAGTGCTCCAACGGGGTCACAGCTGTAACTGGTTTCTTGAACAGTCTGAACTCAGTGGGGAATGAATCTGAAACCATCCTGTTTTTCTCCAGTCACTGACTGGGACCATGCTCAGATGAATTTCTCTTTGTTGTATCTTAGACAACATCTTGGACAGATTAAAATTGGGGTCATTTTTGATGATTCAAAGTGAGTCGATTTTAAAACTCTAATCTCATTTCTGATTGAAACCTTAGCTCCTCTTTGAGGGAGGCTGCCAGTAAAATATTTCAGGGAGAGCAATTCTCCTTCTTTCAGAAAGGGCAGACTCCGGGGGTCATCAGGGCAGCTCACAAGGGTTTCTGTTCTTACTGCCACTTGGAGGATTTTACTTCCCCACTCCCTCATGTACTCCTCCCCCCCCCCCATTGTTGTTGTTGTTATTAAGTTGTATGAGCTGTTTATATATTCTGGAAATTAAACCTTTGTCAGTTGCATCATTTGCAAATACTTTCTCCCATTCCGTAGGTTGTCGTTTCGTTTTGCTTATGGTTTCCTTTGCTGTACAAAAGCTTATAAGTTTAATTAGGGTCTATTTGTTAATTTTTGCTTTTATTTCTATTGCATGGGTAGACTGCCCTAGGAGAACATTGCTAAGATTTATGTCAGAGAATGTTTTGCCTGTGTTTTCTTCTAGGAGGTTTATAGTTTTATATATTTAAGTTTATAGGTTTATATATTTAAGTCTTTAAGCCATTTAATGAATGAATGAATGAATTAATTTTTATTGAAGTATAGTTGGTTTACAATGTTGTGTTAGTTTCCAGTGAACAACATAGTAATTCAGTTATATATATATATATTCTTTTTCATTATAGGTTATTACAGATTTTTGAATGTAGATCCTTGTGTTAGACAGTAGGACCTGGTTGTTGCAGGGCTACATTTTTTAAAATTAATTAATTAATTTTATTTTTTTAACACCTTTATTATAATATGTTTTCATCAGCCAAAATGATCAGCCCTAATGACCACTGTACTCTACCTTTCCAGTCCCCAAATTGTTGGCTACCTCTTACCCTAAACGTTCCATCCCGGTATTACATCCAGCCCCAAGTTCACACTCTCTCCGTGATGCTCCAGAGTCTCTTTACCAGGTCTGGACAGGGCTCCTTTTAGTCCGAAGATCTATGCATGTAATAAACAAGTTCTCTGTCTCCCACACACCCATCATAAAATGGTAGAAGAAGCATCGGACAACCGAAATAAACAGTCCCATTTAGGAAGAGGGAGGAACAGGAGACACAAAGCAGCTACAAGTCCATCGCAATTCTGAAATCCAGCTAGTGGTCCACTGGTCCCCCTGGCTTTTGAATCTGTCGCTCAGGAATATTCTATATTTTCCATTAGTTTTTGACCTAATCAAGTTAGATCCTGGGAAATTTTGTCTGTCATTGAATACTGAGCAGTTTTCCCAATCTGCTTCATCTCTGAAGACCTAAAATCATTTTAATTCCTGAACAGTCACTGACCTTTTTCAGTTCAGATACGTTGTTTCTTTGTTAGTATAACTCTGTTGAAAACGTAGCAAGCACATAACTATTAGATTCCATTCAGTTCTATTTGTTAATAACCACACATAGTTCATTTTTAGGCATATTAATTCATTTTGCTGAAGTTCTTCTGTCTCCACGTGAGTTCATTAGGAGCCTACCAGGTTTTTATCTTTTTTCCCTAAACTCTGTTTCCAGTTGGAAGAAAGAAAGAAATGTGAACCTTTAGTTGTACCTTGCTCTTCTTGTCTCCTTAATCTAGAGGTTTTAACAGTGAGTTTGAAAGCAACACCCTTGATTTTATCCTTGATGAGTTCTAATTGGTCTTTGTCATTGTAAGGCATCTTCAGTTTTTCTTTCACAAATTGAAAATGGAGAATTAGTAGCCTCTTGCAGCTTTTTTTTTTTTTTAATTGAAGTATGGTCAGTTTACAGTGTTGTGTCAGTTTCTGGTATACAGCATAATAGCTTAGTCATACATATACATGCATCTATTGCTTTTCATTTTCTTTTTCGTTATAGGTTACTACAAGATAATGAATATGTTTCCCTGTGGTGTACAGCATAAACTTGTTTATCTATTTTATATACAGTAGTTAGTATCTGCAAATCTCGAAGCTGTTTTATTTGTGGATTTTAGCTATTGCATTTAATTTGCTTTTACTTCTGCCTGATACTAGCCAATTCTTTTCTGAACTCATCTATTTCTCAAAATACTTTATCAAAAGTTAACAGCAACCAGCACACAATAGTAACATTATTTTCTGATCTCTTTCACTAAAGTTACAAGTTCTCTCTGTATATTGTCTTCCTTCCAAGTTATTTCAGGCAGTAGTTTTACCAAAAATATCACTGGTATGTAGCATCGATCGTCATCCTTTCAGCTTCCAATAACAGTTTCTTAGCTGCCTATCACCTGATTACAAAGTGATGCTATGTATATTTATACTTTTATGTTAGCTATCACGGCGTCATCTCACATTGAGTACTGATTTCTGTCAGTAAGAATATGCTAGGTAGTAGTGCTAGCGAGAATTCCTAAAATTTCAGTGGCTTAACGCAACAAAGTTGATTTCTTGCTGCAACTGCATGTCCAACACAGGGTAATAGAACTTTGCTCCTTGTGGTTGCTCAGGTTGACGGAGCCTCCATGTAACTAGCTTTCATTGACTACAGCTAGTTACTTGGCTACATTTAACTTCAGTTTGGATGAGGAAGTGTAAGACTACCAGATGCGTGGAAAGAACTCTGGAATGTTTGTGAACAGCCTTGATGAATATTATAATCATTGTAGCAAAATAGTAATTGGTTCTAGCTTTTGATATTTTAACTTGCCCATCTGTGGTGCAGATGTGGAATGCACAAGAATTCTTAACAATCCTGATACTTCCCCCAAGCCTGCTTCTTTCATATTCTTCCCAGGCTTCCTAATAGCAATTCCATTTGCTTGGTTTTTTGTTCAAGAAATCTTATCTTCCATGTTTCTTTTTCTTTCACACTCAACATCCACGATCTGATAGTCAATCCTATTTGTATTACCTTCAAAATACATCCATAATATTATCACTTCTCTCCATCTTCACTACTACCATTTATCTCTAAGCTGCCATTGTTGTTCACCTCCTAATTTGTTGCCTTATTTCTACACTTTAAACCTGTAATTATTCTCAATGTATTTCTCATCATAATTAAAAAATTTATTCTTTTCCCTTGTAGTTTATTACAAGATACTGAATATAGTTCCCTGTGCTACACAGTAGGACCTTGTTGTTTATCTATTTTATACACAGTAGCTTACATCTGCCAATCTCAAACTCCAAATTTATCCCTCCCTGGCTTTCCCTTTTGGTAATCATAGCTTGTTTTCTATGTCTGTCTTTCTGTTTTGTAAATAAGTTCATTTGTACCATATTTTAGGTACCATGTATAAATGATATATCTTTGTTTGACTTATTTCACTTAGTATGATAATCTCTAGATCCATTCATGTTGCTGCAAATGGCATGATTTCATACTTTTTCATGGCTGAGTAGTATTCATATACACCACATCTTCTTTATCCATTCATCTCTCCATAGACATTTACGTTGCTTCCATGTCTTGGCTATTGTATATAGTGCTGCTATGAATATTAGGGTGTATATATCTCTTCAAATGAGAGTTTTCTCTGGATATATGCCCAGGATTGGGATTGCTGGATCATATAGTAAGTCTATTTTTAGTTTTTTAATGAATCCCCACATTGCTTTCCATAGTGGCTGCACCAATTTACATTCCCACCAACAGTGTAGGAGGGTTCCCTTTTCTCCACACCCTCTTCAACATTTATTATTTGTAGATTTTTTTAACAATGGTCATTCTGACTGTTGTGAGGTGATATCTCATAGTTTTTCATTATTTTTTAATGTAAAAAGCATATCTTACAGTTCCTTTGCTCAAAATCCTCCAAATGCTTTATTTCTAGTGCCTGAAGCAGAACGGTGTCTGGCACCTAGTCGGCACTCAGGAAAGTTTGTTAAAGAAATGAATAAAACAATATTGGTTCATACAAAGACAAATAGATCCATGGAACCAAACTGAGTATTCATGTGGGAATTTTGTATATGGTGAAGGTGGTACTTCATGTCAGTAAATAACAAATGTTAGTGAGGATATGGAGAAAAGGGAATGCTTGTACATTGCTGGTGGAATTGTTAATTGGTGCAGCCACTGTGGAAAACAGTTTGGAGGTTCTTCAGAAGATTAAAATGGAACTACCACATGATCCAGCAATCCCACTTCTGGGTATATATCCAAAGGAAGTGAAAACAGTGTATTAAAGAGATAACTTCCCTTTCATGTTCGTTGCAGCGTTATTCACGACAGCCGAGTTATAGAAACAACCTAAGTACCGTTAGCAGATGAATGGATAAAAAAAGTGTGGAATATTACTCAGCCACAAGAAAGAGGGAAATCTTGTCTTTTGTGACAATATGGATGGAACTAGACGGCATTATGCTAAGTGAAATAAACCAGACAGAGAAAGCCAGATACTGCATGGTATCACTTACATATGGAATCTGAAAAAAGTCAAACTCTTAAAACAGAGAGTAGAAAAGTGGTTGTCAGGGGCTGGGGAGTCAGGGTGGACAGGAAATAGGGAGAGGTTGGTGGAGGTTAAAAACTTTCAGCTATTAGATGAATCAGTTCTGAGGATCTAATGTAAAACATGGTGACTATACAGCGATAACTCTCCATTTTAAAAAATCTGAATTTCTTCTCTAAAGACGAAAAATAATAGTTCATGAATGAATGTTTTTCCTGGAACGTTATTTGAAGTATTCACCTATGCATTCATTTTGCAAATATTTTTTGAACACTAGAGCCAGGCTCTGATTAGGTACTAGGTACAAATCAGTGAACAAAATAGACAAAATCTCTGCCATGAGGGGACTAAAATGTTTATTGAGCATCCAGCATGAACCAGACACTGTGCTGAGGCAGTAAAGATGAATATAGTTCCTGCCTTCAAATACTTGTTAGAGAAACAGATTTGAACATCTAATCACAACCCAGAAATGCTACATACCATCATAGCTCTAAAAAGAAGAGTGGTTTTGGGGAAAAAAGAAAAGGTTGTGGATGGCAAATATACTATAAAAAGTCAGAGCAGATAACATGACAGAAATAAAGTAATTTCAAATTCATAAGATAGCCAACTGGTTAATTTCCTTGCTATATGAACAGCTGTTACAAATCGATAAAAAAAAGTCAGGAAAAACACAACAAAATTCACAAAAAATATGACTACAGAGAAACAGAAATATAAATGTCTCTTAAGCATAGGAAAAGAAAAATCATGCTCTCAGTGCTAATTCTAAAAAAAAAAAGCAAATGAGAACTTTAATGAGATACAATTTTAAAAATCATAATATTGGCAGAAATAATTTTTTAAACATCTGGTGTTTGACAAATCGGGTAAAGTTATAATCCTAGAAGAAAGGATAAATAGCAGAGTAAAAAAAAATTAAACATAAGCTATGAAAGCAAATAAAACTCTGTTATGTATTTGTTAAGTATTTCCTGTTAATATTTTATATTCCTAAGAAATACCGATGTCCATTAAAATACTCGGAGATACTCTGCATTTGGAGAACAAATGATGGTGTTCATTCTAATACCCTGAGTTGATCATTGCATTGGCTGTTTAGTCTACGGAGAGTTTTACCTGGATTTTTTTTTTTTTTTTTTTTTTTGGTGGGGGGAGGTAATTAGGTTTATTTGTTCATTTTTTAATGGAGGTACTGGGGATTGAACCCAGGACCTTGTGCATGCTAAGCATGGGCTCTACCACTGACCTATACCCTTGTCCCAGCCCCCTGGATTCTTGATATTATGTAGGAGGGTCATGGAGAAGATTTTGTTATATTCCTTACTGAGGAGTTAATTTACTGAGAGGAAACCCTTGTTTAGTTTGTCCTTCACAGATTTAACAATTATCAGGATCAGAATGTCATGGAAACATGGCTATAGAAGTAAGAGAGCCTCTTCATTCAGTGGTGGGGTCCCCCCTAAGGAGGGCAGCTTCTCTGCAGGCAACATGGCTGTTGCACTCAGTTCTGGTTCTTCACACCCTTCACAGCAGCGCCTCCCTTCTGGCAAGATTCTAGACATGGATTTATTTTGCTATTTGTGGCAGCTGAGCTCTGAAACATTTGCTCAAAAGGAAAAGTAACAAATTAATACAATACTTCCTCTTGGGGGTCTGGAGGGAGGAAGAAGGAAATTGAAAGCAACTGAAAAGGATGCTTAGCTGTTTGGCACAAGGCTTTCGGATTCTTCCACAACCTCCCGTTACTCCCTGTGTTCTTCTGCTTCTCATCCATCCGGGCTATCCCACAGAGGCCTCTTGCACCTCCCAGACTGGCCATGTTTTTCCCAGGTACTGGATTTGGAAGGACTTTTTGTTAGATGAGACTGGGTTTTAAGGAAGGCCAGAAGGATACAGAGAGAGAGCAGGAGGTGGGGGCCATGGAACTGTCTCAGCAATCTTGCCTGGAGGCCCGGAACATAAACCTACACCACTGGTAGGAAGCTGTAAATTCTTCACTTCAGTGGAAAGGTGGTAGCACACTTTCCCCAGCTCACAAGGAAGTTAACAGAGAAACGTTTATCTTGTCCAGCCTTGTAAGGCTGGTCCAGAAGCAGCCTGGTTGGAGGGGACAGACATGATGGGAAAGCCCTAAGCATAGAGCATGTGTCCTTCCAGGCAGTCCTCTGCGGGAGGGAGCTTGCAGCCACACAGAAATGCTTTCATGGTCTGGCCCCATTTCTTTGGCTTGGATGGGAGGCTGGATTCAGGGGCTTCCTTCAGGGAGATTTGCTTGCAATTTCAGTTACCCTGGACCCCATTTGGTTACAGTTACATTTTTCTGTCTCTGATAGTGGTGATCTGTAAACAGTGAGGTCTCTCTGTTGTAACCCAGAAATGAGTTATACACTGTGATGCAAAGAGAATTAAAAAAAAAAAAATTTGGTCCAGTATGTTCTTTGCGACATTTAGAATTCCTTTGAGAGGAATTTTCCAACTTAAAGGTCTTTTTTCCCCTCTCTTAAGTATTTTATAAGTCTTGCAGAATGATTAATCATTTTTTCTAAATAGAACATTTACTACTCAGTGTCTAAATAAGGTATTTGAAATGCACAGAGGTTTTCCTTTGGCTCTTCTTGAAATAAAACATTTCTGAAAATTTCTTGGATGAAAGGACACTGAGGTTTAAATGTGTCCAAACTTTGAGAAGATGGTGATGGAACCTTTTTACCTGGTGACCTGGTTGCTTGACCGCTCTGTGTTTGCTTTTTGTTGAATGATTTGTGAAATATTGAGCCTGGAAGGCCATAGCCCTACTCCAGAGCATGCCAGTATGTTTTCATTGCTAATGTAATTATGAACTTTTACAGAATATCAAGTGTACGTAAAAATGAATCATTCTATTTCTGAAGGCTTAATGGACTTCTCAAAAGAAAAAGAGAGAGAAGAAAATTGCACTTTTTAAGGAGGCCACTTTCCTTCCCTCCCTCCCTCCTGTTTCCCAGTATAGCTTATTTCCTTAGTTATTATGTTTGCTTCTTTTTTCTAAATTTTTTCTGATTTCCAAGTTTTTGTCAACAACAAACTTCTAAACTCCCTTTCTTCACAACCGCTGAACATGCCTAATTGTTTCTTTTAGTGGAAAAACTTTGAACACTATAAAGTATTGTAGTAATGTTAAATAACTTTTGTAATGGAAATACAAAGGAAAAATAATAGGAATTAAAAGGAGAAAAGAAGGCATAGATATTGCAAAACATAATCACTTAGTGATAATCAGAGGAGAGGAGACATACAAGGTGAATCTTGTTCAAAGTTTAGACAATTATGAGTCTAGTGACCCCTGATTCAAATATTAACATGATTTTGATGTGCAGGTGAAAACCTCAGAATACTAGAATGTACACAGACACGTGGACCTTTTAATTATTGTATTTTATGTGTGATGTGGGAATTGAAAATGTGGGTAGCTTAACCCAGTAGTTCTCAAGTAGGTTGTTTTGTCCTGACTGGAGACATTTTTGGTTCTTTTAAATGCAGGTAAGTCTGCTACTGGTATCTAGTTGTTAGAGGACAGGTTGCTGATAAACATCCTATAGCACACAGGACAGCCCTCACAACAAGAATTACCTGGCCCGACATTTCAAAAATGCTGATTTTGAGAAACCATGGCTTAATCTAATTCATCATTATTTAAAAATAAAAATTCAAAATAAGCAAACGAACATAAAAACGAATCCTCCTATCACCCTTTGTCATTTTTTTGAAACTCTGAGCTGTGACCTAGCACTATTGAACTAGCTAGAGTCCCACTACATGGAAGTTTAAACTCTGTACTATAGTACTTTCTTCTTTTTTAAATTCACATTTAAAGATATCCAATCCAGGATGTCGTCAATATGTCACTCCTCCTATGTGGTGCTTTCTGTGACATTGTCTCCTTATGACTGTCTCCTAGAAGAGACAAACTATGTTCTAAATAACCACTGTATTGTGCCCCTATGATTTATTCTTCAGATTTTATTGTTTGTTCCTATGTAAGCACCTTCCACCCACTGTGAGCACTCAAGGGCAGAAGCTGGTTTCTATTCATCTTTAAAACCCCTGGCACAGAGTGTATCCCTTAGCAGTCCCCCCCCCCCCCCAAAATGTGGTTAAACCAATGCCTTCATGAATGAATGTCTCAGGGAAGGAGAAGGCCTGGATTAACATCTCTCTTATCTGTACTTTGTTTATCATTTTTAATATTTTTGTGACCATGTGAGCTTTGTTCAACAGCTCATAATCTCACTTTCTAGTCCAAAAGTCTTTCCTGAGCTGCATTATTGGTATATATATATATACACACATTATATATATACACACATTATATATATACACACACATAGTTACTGCCACTTTTTCCTGGATGTCTCTCAAATATCTCAGACTTACCCTCACCAAAACTCTCCCTAACTTGCTTCCATTACTCCCTTCACATTATTTCCATCCCTAACTTGCTTCTTTTTCTGAATGCCTTAACTCAAGGCCAATATAGCACTACCAAACACCTCCCAAATTTCTTTTCATTTCCATGACTACTGCTTTAGTTTAAAACTCTAACTCAACATCCATACAGCTTCTAGAATTTTTTTTAATGAATATCTCTTCTTTCCCCTGGTTAAATTATTCACTGATTCACTGCCTCATTGCCTGTAGATAAAATCCACATTCTAGAGATTACAATGCAAGACCCTTTATGATATTATTCCATAATACTATCTCCCCAGCCCATATCATCTCATTCTTGCCTATGTGCTCCTAGCACACCAAACAATTCGTGGTTCCTTCAAGCACTTTGCTTTGTTAAATGCTGTCACCTATGTTGTTTTCCTTGCCTAAAAGCATCTCCTCTCATTTCCCATCCCTTTTGTTATCCACTCACTGTCACTTACCAAGTATCCGTCTCCTGAAAGTACTCAATTTTAGCTTCAGGCTGGATTGATGTCCCTTTCCTGGGATCCCAGTTTATTCTGGCTATACTTCCAGGACAGCCCTTTTCTCATAGTGTTGTCAGTGTCTATCGTCCCTATTAAACCATGGGCCCTTCAAAGAAAGAGGATGCATGGTATCCATTTCTTATTAACAGAGCCTGACAGAGAAAAGTTAGCAAGCCCAGCCTTTCATGTAGGAAGTACTCTGTAATCAAGTATTCAATTAAACTGAATCTCAATGAAGGACCCATTAGGAATACATCTGGAAATGGAGTGGTTGTAACATATTCAGTTTATTTCTCATGTATCAGTTTTGTTTAAAGGGACAAAAGCTCAAATTATCTCCCCAAAGTGTGAGGCTCCAGTTTCTTAGTTTGCCTGCTCTACCAGATTTCATTACTTTCCACTCCTGCTCCATTTCCATTTCCACTGGATGTTATTTAACTATTCAAACTCACAAAGATGCCGTTCAATTACTTTACTGAATGGAATTTAGTTTGGCCTTGAAAAAACTTTCCTAACTCTTTCCAGCCACTAGGTTATCATTTAGTCAGAAAATTGTGGTAGCCAGTGGTTGGGGAATGAATGAGGAAGTGATGGTGGCCTCTGACGACATTGCAGGAAGCACATAAATGGCAGGAGCAATCTCCAAGTTTCCACATGCGGGAAGGATAAGTGGGTGTTAGGTGAAGGCCAACAATGAGATAATTCAAGTCTGGTTTCCAGGTTTCTTGCTACTACAAGAATTTTGAAGACTTAAAAATAGATAGAATCTGCTCACTGTCACATTCCCAGACATGGAAGACTCCTTCATCACATTCTCAGACTCTGTGGGTCCTACAAGACGTATAAAATAGAAAAAAAGGGACGTTTAAGTCTGGACAAAATTTAGGCATGAACTAACATCCCACATTCCAAAAGGAAACAAAGAAACCTCAAAACAAACATCACATCACCCTATATTCTTGCAGACATAGCTGAGGTTAATATTAAAAGCGTCACATTAGTTTGATTTTATTTTCTCTTTCTGAGAAATGAAGTAGTGGGGAAAAGGAGGAAATGAAGTTTAGGAAAGTAAATACATGACTTATAGTTTATATGTTATAGAAATATATAGAGTGTAAAAGCCCTTCTGGAAAAAAATGCTGAAAACTGGATTGGATGAGTACGAATCTTGAATGTAGGTACATTAGATACTTTATCAAAATGAAAGTCAAGTAGCGTTCACTACCCAAAAAGCATTCATCAAGGGTGTTAAGTGTGATGATGGTTGCACTTTTTCTCAATTAGATTTTAAGAAAGAAAGAGTAAGTATAATTCGGCTTGCTGTTCATACTCTACTGAACTGTGTGTCAGATCCAGACTGCACAAAACCTTTACGTTCATTTGGAAAAAAAAAAAAAAAAGAAATCTTTTATGTGCCATTTTGTTTACACAGTCTAAACTTCAAAAATTGACTATTTTATTCAGTTACTTTTTTCTTTTTTCCAATTTATTTTCATTTAACTTTTTTGTATTCTTTTTTCGTTGAAATGTGGTTGATTACAATCTTGGGTTAGTTTCAGGTGTACAGCAAAGTGATTCAGTCATACATATAGCTACACCTGTAGCTGTATCTATATCTCTCTATATAGTCTTTTCCAGGTTCTTTTCCATTATAGCTTCTTACAAGCTATTGAATATAGTTCCCTGTGCTATACAGTAGGTCCTTGTTGTTGATCTACTTAATATATAGTACTGTGTATATGTTAGTCTCAAACTCTTAATTTACCACTCTCCCTCCACTTTCCCCTTTGGTAATCTTAAGTTTGTTTTCTATGTCTGTGAGTCTATTTCTCGTTTGTAAATAAGTTCATTTGCATCATTTTTTAGATGCAACAGAGTACAGAATAACCATCAATAAAAAGTCTGGAATCTACCAGAAAAGATCTTCTGCATCTAAAGACCTAGAGAAGGAACCACAGCAAGACCAGTAGAAGGGCAGGCTCATAATATAATCAAATCCCATTTGCCCTGGAGAATAATTATAGTGCAGAGATTCTCCCACAGGAGTGAGAATTCTGAGCCCCACGTCAGGCTCCCCAGCCTGGGGGTCCAAAACCTGGAAAATGAGCCCCTGGAGTATTTGGCTTTGAAGGCCAGCAGGGCTCAACTGCAGGAGTGCCACAGGTCTGGGGGAATAGAGATTTCACTCTTAAAAGACACACACAAAATCTCATGCTTGCTGGGAGCAAGGGCAAAAGCAGTAATTTCATAGGAGCCTGGACAGATCTACCTGTTGGTCTGTAAGGGTCTTCTGGAAAGGGGTTGGCTTTGGCTCACCCTAGGGACATGGACACTGGTAGTGGCCATAATCATGAGTATTCATTTGCATGAACTCTCTTGGAGGCTGACATCTTGCTTGGGTCATTAGCACCAAGACCTGGCCCCACCCAACAGCCTATAGTCTCCACTGCTGGGATGCCTCCAGCCAAACAACTAACTGGGTGGGGACACAGCCCCACCCATCAGTGGACAGGCTGTCTAATAGGAGCCCTGCCTGACAGGAGCTCTTGACAGCCTCCAGACATGCCCTTAGACAAGGTCTTGCCCACCAGAGGGCCAGGACCCAGTTGTACCCACCAGTGGGCAGGCACCGGCCCCTCCCACCAGGAAGCCTGTACAGGTCTCTAGACCAGCCTCACCCACCAGAGGCTGACACAGAAGCAAGAAAACTATGATCAGGACAGCCTTCAAAACAAGTCCACAAACACAGACCAGTCCCTAACCTGGGACCAGCTGGCCCCTGGGCAACAAGAGGGGAGTGCACTGCTGGGACGTACAGGACATCTCCTACAGAAGGCCACTTCTCCAGGATGGAGAAACATAACTAATCTACCCCATATGTAAACATACAAATAGAAATTTAGACAAAAAGAGGTGGTATAGGAATATGTTCTAGAGAAAGGAACAGGGTAAAATCCCAGAAGAACTAAGTGACGTGGAGATAAGCAATCTATTCAAGAAAGAGTTCAGAGTGATAATGATCATACAGATGATCAGAGAACTCAGGAGGAGAATGGGTGCATGGAGTGAGAAGTTAGAAGTTCTAAACAAAGAGTTAGAAAATATAAAGAACAACCAAACAGAGTTGAAGAATACAATAACTGAAATGAAAAATACTCTAGAAGGAATCAGACTAGACTAAAAGATGCAGAACAGATCAGCGAGCTTGGAAGACAGAGTAGTGAAAAGCACTGCCACACAGAGAATAAAGAAAAAAGAATATAAAAGAAATGAGGTCAGCTGAATTTTTCTTAATTTCACTTTGTGACGAAACAGTGATAGTATCACTGGAGAAGTCACTTATTTTTTTTCAGGAAAATATGCATATTATTAAGCACTTGATTTAAAAAAAAAAAAAAGGATGCTAAGAAAGGTTTTGTTGAAGAAAAACCATGCAAGGTATTCCCTTGTTTTGGTTTGTGGAAATGTGTGGGAGTCAAGAACAAACTTCAGCTATCTCTTATTGTGAAAGTCTTCATTTGGTTTACTTTAAATGGGATTACTAAGAAAAAGGAAGTGGAGAAAATTTCTACAGCAATGATAGAAACCTGCTTTGACAAATCAGCTAGCTACTTTGTGCTTTGGGTGCCTCCTGTATAAAGTAAGTTTGGATTAACTATGCAAAAATATCCCAGACTTCAAAATTCAATGATTCTGTTATCTTCTTAATTATCTAAAGGAAACTTGATTTTAAAAATGTACAACACTATAAAGCTGTAACATCCTGGTTTTGAACAATAAAAATTATTAAACCTCAAGTAACATTTAATTCATTCTTATTTTGCTTTTGTAGTCAAGATAATTTTTTTTAATGAGGAAGTAACATTTTTACAGATTAAACTGTTCAAAGAGGTAAGAAAATACACATTTTGCCTAGATGCTGGAAGTTTGGGCATTAAAATCAATGCCCAGTTTAAGCTTAGGCTGAAGATCACCATCACAGAATGAGCCTCTGGGGCAATAAAGGAAATCTTAAACTTTATCCAAAAGTTTAATTATTACTAAATTTTCCTGATAACTCTTTGTAGTAGACATTTAAATGTATTAAATAATGCAGGTGCAATAGTCTCTCAACACTGCTGACAACAAATGACTCTGAGCTTCCTCTAAAACATATTTGTGCTGCCAATAAACATTCAACTGATGGTGGTGGAAAAGCCCGCTTATCTCTTACATCATTGCTTTTTCTTCATATTCTTTATTATTTCTGGATAGAAGATACTTTTCATGCAGGTTGTCAACAGGATTTTGGAAATTTACCACCCAAATCTTGGAAATCTTGAGATGTTAAATTAATGTTCTGCTTTCAGTGTATCACAGCAAGATATAAAAATTATAAACTCATACTAAAAGAAGAATGTATAACCTTAAAAAATAATTTACAGAGAAATACAGTTTTTAAGGATATAGATCACAAGAAATCACCAAGACATTAATCTTTCCCTAAACATTATAACTTTTGTTGTACAATTACTTGTCATCCAAAGAGCCTTGACCACCACAATTTTTTTGGTTCATAACTGCTCTATAGGAGGTACTGTGAGATTCACTGTGCATATGTTAACCAACTTAATTCTTACAACTGCTTTGTGAAATGGGTATCATTATCCGCATTTTGAAAATAAGGAAGCTGAGACTCAGTAATCTGTTAAAGTCCCACAGCAGGAAAGTGGCCTGGATTCAAAACAAAACAAAACAAAAATCTACTCTTTAACCCTTCACTGTCCAATGGCTCCTGTGTTCAATCTTATTCTCTATAAAAGCTCACCTGGTATTTATCCATCTGGTGTCCATATTTTTATATGTGGATCTAATTTATCCCATAGATTCAAAGTTTGGTAGAATTTGTATTTTCAATTTCTCTTTTCCTTTGGAGTTGGCACTGTGTTTTGTCTAGTATAGATGATTTGTTAGTATTTCATTGACTAAATTAGTGAAAAATAGTGAAAAAAAAACTAATGGCAGATAAAACTTTTGGATGATGATTAAGACTTGAATGAAAATGAAAAGAGACATGTTTCTTCTGTTTCTCTCCATGGGAGGGAGGACAGAAGGCTGTGACCTCCAGGGTGTGTGGCACTTTGCAGGGTGTCTGTACAAGGCTGGAGGTCTGGAATTCTCTCCTGGAAGAGCTGTTCATCTTTGTTTTATAGCTGTTTTCTAAGACAAAATAGACATTTGAAAGTAGTTCTTGGATTCTTTGAAGATGACCTGATTGAATATTACTTTCTTTAAAAGATTCTTGCTTTCATACAGTGAGATTTTCCTTAAATGCTAAAGTTTTTAAAAATTTCTGCACTGGTATTCTTTACATATCATTTATTTTTTTTCTTTGCCTCAGATATTTTTGTTCCCTTCCTGCCATTATAATAAAAGGTAACAAAAGCAAATATGACATTTAACCAACTAACTCTTTTGGAATATGGATACATTAGATTAGATATATATTCTAAGATATAATGTCAATTCAGTTTTTCTTAAACTTTCACCACCAAAATATCTCTCAGGTTACCTATCGTATTGTATAAATGTTCAAGTTGAATCATACATTAATAGATTAGATTTTAGTATTTGAAGAAGAAAAGGGAAGTGTGCAGAGTGGGATCTGAACATTAAACACACATACACACACACACACACACACACACACACACACACACACACACTCCAGGTGACTCTCAATGCCCAGCCAGAGTTAAAAAACCAGTGCCCAACACTTTTATTTTACAGATGAAATAACCGAGTCAGAGAAAATATTGGTAAAATGTCATTCGGGTTCCAGAGGAATTCATAGCACTAAAAATAAACTTAAAAATTCACCTAACAGGAATAACTTATTATCATCACATATTTAGTAATAACACTTTTATTTGCAAATGACTGAAAGCTAACCCAACCGGCATATGAACAAAGGCAAATGGATTGGCTTATAGAATTCAGGAAAATGTTGAGTACCAAGCCAGGGGAAGGGCAAGGATGAAATTAGGCACGAGGCACATTCCATGCCAGGTATTCAAGAGCTACCATTCCTGACTGCTGTTGACCTTTATTCTCTTCCATTGCAGAGCAAGCTTATCCACATGGTAATACACGCGGTAGCCAATGATTTCCAAATTTTGCACCTCATCATTTAAGACACCGGAAGAGAATGACCTCAGGATATTTCCCTAGGGCTGAATTAAAATATCCTAGAAAAAGATTCAACCTGATGTGGGCACAAAACGTAAATCAAACTGGACCAGGGGACAAGGTTACTTTGTACTGAAAAAAGGATTTTCATATAAACCATATTGATGGGGGAAGAGGCAGTTTTTAGGCAAGAGATACTTAGCAAACAAGCTCAGGTACCTACTAAAATAGCTTAATCAGTCACTTAATTGAGAGAAATGTATTTAAAAATCTTTGGAATTTTTTCATTGGAAAATCTTTACATAAAGTACAAGATAATTTTGTCGGGCAACCATTTAGTTTCTTTACAGTAGAATCTTCCAAACTTCTCAGCAGTGGGGTGGCCCAATACACAGACTTTTACTCACTCCCCTTGCATTTTATTCTGTGCCTCCTTTTTTGTGCTAATGAAGTCTGTGTCCCCGGTTTAAAACATCCTGGTTCAGTTTCTCCAGGGAATAAGTTTCTCTTATCTGGCAAAGGAGTGGAGGAAGAGGAAGTCATTTGGCAGAAGTTGAGGTGGGGACTTTTCTGAGGTTAGCAAGGCAGGCCTGAGGCTATGTCTTTAGAAGAGCCTGCTTGCAAGGCTGGCCCCTGGCTGGCATCTAGTACCTTGACTTCCAAAATGTTTCCTTTGTTACTAACCAATAGTTAGTCTGCTCTGCCTAGACTGTTTGTACAAACACTATGATTTATGGTGAACACCTGCTTTTCTTCTGGGAGCTTAGAATTTTTGTAGTTGCTTTGAGGCAAAAGATGCTCACATGACCAGCGCTCAGGGAAAACCTATCACCCTAATGCTGTATTAACTCACATTTCAGCGTGTTTCATAGAGTTAGTGTATTCTCAACATTCCTTGAAAGTATAGACACGTTGTCCATTTTTTTATGTTATGTATTAAAATTTCCAAAATTATTTCTCATTTCTGGCATCCTCTGAACTTTATTCATACATATGTAAAGACTTCTTGAAAGTTGTAAGTTACAATACTTTTCTATTTCTACATCTTAGAATAAATGGTTATTTCTCCATCTATTATTTGCTCCAGAATAATATAGTTGTGATTTCCCTGACTTCATAATTTGCTTAATCATGCGTTGTAGAAACATTCCCTTTAGAGCTTGAGAGTGAGATATTGACAGTTCGTATTTTCTTCCTCAGTCAACAGTATTAATATGATACCACAGGCAGCCAGAATCTGAGCTTTTGTTTTGTTCTATTTTCTTTGTTTGTCTATTTTCCTTTAAATTATTTGAGACTCATGCTGGGGTGCAGTGTTGGCAAATTGTGACTCTTACTTTTGATTCTGGCTGGCCAGCACTTTTGTGAGAATACAGTTTAGAAAACAGTTTAATTGACATTATTGCTTCTTAAGGCAGCGCATATTTTTCTTTCTCCAAAGTTATTTTTGTTCTGAAACTGCAGAGTTGGCATTGGGGATACTCTTTTCCAGCTCACACAATCCACTCACACCTCCACACCTAACACCTGTAAGTTAAAATGTAAGGTTCGAGAAAAAGACTGGTAATGCATAGGCTCCTAGTCTCCCCTCCCATCCCACACCCACTGATGACCTGCGGAAGTAAGGAAATACGCTCCAATTTAGAGATTCCCCATGTTTTCTTGTCTGTATAATCCCCATGGCTACATGCATGCTGGAGAATATTAGTGGGACATTTCTTGCTTTATTTTCCACCATACTATGCTATCTTTTCAAGACAATTCTTCCATTTGGACTAAATTACATCTTGCTTGTATTATTTGATGCATTCTATATCAGTTGTGAGCTGTGCCTGTTTGGGTATAGGTGACACTTCCCCCTCTATCATTTGTCTTTTCATTTTACATTATTCTGAATTTTTTTCAATTGTGCATCAATATTATCATCTATTCCAGGAGACATAACAACATATCTCAGATTGATACTACATGAACTTTCTAGCCTTAATGGAAACTTTGGGTAGGTTTAATAGAAAATAAAACGACCCCAAAGATGGGACTGCCCCCTCATCACATACAGTTATTTAGAAAAGGTACACTTTCTGTATTGACAAGCTAGAAAAAAGATTCCCCCTCTTTGAGGTGATAAGAACCCAAGCCAAAGAGCAATGTCGGTGAGTGACACAAGAAGGATTTTGGTTGTCACTCAAGCTTCTTGGCTGGGCATAAACTACAAAGCATAATAAGCCACTCTCCATAAAAGTATGCAAGATATCTATAAAATCAGTAGTGTTTAATTTCTATGCCAAGGAGTTGATTGGAGCCCACACTCAACTGTGAAAAGCTGAAATCTTTTCCTCTAAGATCAGGAACAATGCGAGGATGCCCACTCTTATTTAACATGGTATTGGAAGTCCTACTCAGAGAAATTAGGCAAAGAAAAGAAATGAAGAGCATTCAGATAAGAAAGGGAAGTAAAACTGTCACTATTTGCAGACAACATGATATTATCTATAGAAAACCCTAAAGACTCCACCAAAAACTCTTAGAAGTAACAAACGAATGTGGTAAAGTTGCAGGATACAAAATCAACATATTAAATTTTCTTTGCATTTCTGTATGTTCGTAATCACCTGTACCCTGAAAACTACGTGACATTGATGAAAAAAATTAAAGATAATACAGATAAATGGAAAGGTATCTAATGCTCATGGATTAGAAGAATTAACATTGCTAAAATCTCCATACTGCTCAAAACAATCTTTAGATTCAATGCAATCTTAGTCAAATTCCAATAGCATTTTCCACAGAACTAGAAAAAACAATCCTAAAATTTGTATGGGACCACAAAAGACCCTGGATAGCCAAAACAATCTTGAAAAAGAACAAAGACGGAGGCATCACACTTCTGATTTCAAACTATACCACAAAGCGATGGTCATCAAGAGTATGGTGCTGGCATAGAAACAGACAACGGAACAACAGCAGCAAAAGAGCCCGGCAGTGAACCAACATGTATTTGGCCAATCAATTTATGACAAAAGAGCCAAGACTGTACAATAAGTGGT
Source organism: Camelus ferus (assembly GCF_009834535.1). Classification (NCBI taxonomy): domain Eukaryota; kingdom Metazoa; phylum Chordata; class Mammalia; order Artiodactyla; family Camelidae; genus Camelus; species Camelus ferus. The sequence continues at coordinate 15,353,808 of NC_045703.1, read as the reverse complement.
GTTAGGAAAACTAGACAGCCACTAAACAGACAGTAAAAGGGTTAACCTGAACCACTATCCTACACCAAATCCAAAAGTCAACTCAAAATGGATTAAAGACTTGAATGTAAGACCTGAAACCTTAAAACTCCTGGAAAAAAACATAGGTGGTAGGTTCTTTGATATCAGTCTTCACTGTGATTTTTTTGGATTTGACATCAAAAGCAAAAACAACAAAAGCAAAAATAAGTGGGATTGCATCAAACTAAAAAGCTTCTGCACAGCAAAGGAAACCATTAACAAAATGAAAACGCAACCTACCGAATGGGAGATAGTGTTTGCAAATATATATCTAATAAGGGGTTAATATCCAAAATATACAAACTCATAAAACTCAATAATTAGAAAACAAACAATCCAATTTTAAAAAGGACAGAGGATCTAAATAGTCATTTTCCCAAAGAAGACATGCAGATAGCCAACAGATACAGTAAAAAGTTGTCAAAGTTAATCATCAGGGAAATGCAAACCAAAACCACAATGAGATGTCATCTCACACCTGTTAGAATGGCCATCCTCCAAAAGATAGGAAATAACAAATGCTGACAAGGATGTGGAGATAAGGGAACCCTCATGCCCTGTTGGTAGGAATATAAATTGGTGCAGACACTATAGAAAACCACATGGAGGTTCCTCTAAAAATTAAAAATAGAACTACCGTACCATCTAGAAATTCTACTTCTGGGTATTTATTAACACTAACTGAAAAGAATTTGCACCTCCACGTTCATTGCAGCATTATGTACAATAGCCAAGACACAGAAGCAACCTAAGTGTTCACTGATAGATGAATGGATAAAAAAGATGGACTATTATTCATTCATTAAAAGAAGGAAATCTTGCCATTTCCAACAACATGGCTAAAGCTTGAGGGCACTGTGCTAAGTGAAATGGGTCAGAGACTGAATCTGAAACAAAACCAAATCTAACAGATAGATACAGAGAACAACTGGCGATTGCTGGAGGCAAGGTATGAGGTATGGGTGACATGGGTGGAGGCTGTCAAAAGCTAGAAACTTCCAATTATAAAATAAACAAGTTCTGGGGATGTAATGTATAGCATGGCGACTATAGTTAATAATACTGTGTTGTATACTTATTTGAAAATTCCTAAAAGAGTACATCCCAAAAGTTCTCATCACAGGAAAAATGTTTTTGGTAACTGTGTGCTGTGATGGATGTTAACTAGACGTATTGTGGTGATCATTTTGCTATACATACAAATATTGAGTCACTGTTTTGTACACCTGAAATGAGTACAATGTTATTGTCAATCATATCTCAGTAAAAAAAAAAAAAAAGATTCATGAAAAAGAAAGCAATTGGGTTGCTTTTTTTTGGTGAGAGTAGTTTTGCAAGTTAGTTATCAGTATATTCAAGTACATTTCATTATCATTTCTTTGTCACTTTAATGACCTATAGCTAACATGGAAAAATGAATTTCAACAACCACCCTATCTTATTTTCAACCTACAAGAGGTAGAACTTGAGTTTTGGACCCATGATGATGTTTTAGTATAATGTCATACAGATAATGAGTTAAAAATTTTATGAATGTAAGTTATTTAACAAATGGAAACTTGACTGCAAATTACTCTAGCATATTATCAATCTTATAAAGTTATGTTACTTGAAGAATAAAAAAAAATCTGTATTTTAATAAGAGTCATATTTATGAGGTAAATTAACAACTGAATATTTTCTGTGCATCCTCACACTCCGTGTATTAGCTGTCTGGAAGTGATTGCAATCACTTATGACTGCTTTTAGCACGTTTTAATGCAAACAGTACATAAAGTAGCTGCTAAGTTTCTTTGGAGACTAGAACTGACATTCTGGGTGGATAAAATAAGATTAAAGTACTTAAAAAAAAAAAAAAACCCTAAATCTGTCATGTAAAGAGTTTTTCTGTTAGCACCAAGAGTTACAGATGGTCTCATCACCGAATATATATACAGTGTATGTTGTAGGATTACGAAGTTGAATTTCTAAAGCTCTGACAATATTCTCTGGTTGCTACCACTTACAATATTTTATGGTTGTTTACTTTTTTTCTGAACACATTAGCTCCAGTTTTCTCTTTGAATAAGAAAGGAGAAATGAGAGGTTTTCGTAGCTACTGTAGACACAGAGAAAATAAACTTTGCAGTTTAGTTAAAAAAACGTAGACGTAATTGAAAACTAATACTGAATTCTCATCCAGCTATTTATTTTGACAAAATCTCTAGTATTAAGTCTCACAAATACTGAAATATACTTTAAAAATAAACACACATAATTTTATCCCTCTGATTAAAAGCATGAAAGCACTTGTTCTATTGAAAGGTGGAACAGATTATGCTTATGACATTATAGTAAGTATGTGAATATATAGTAATATATATGCATATAAATGACACTGTGTATATGGAATAAAGTGTGGTACTGCCATTCAGCAATCCAACGAGATTCATCTAATTTTGACAAATTGATGCTGCAGATAACATGATATACTGATGCTTAAAAATGCAGATATTATTTCATGGATCTTGGTTGCTTTTTCCCCTGTATTTTGGCATAGATATATTTAGTCTAGAAAGCTCTGAAGTAATCAATACATTTCATTTTGGTACAAACTATTATTATAATGTCTTTTTTTTCATGAGTGGTTCGGGAAAATAACTTGACAAGTAGAAAGTTTCAGTCTAATTTAGACTTTTGGACTTTCTATTGAGGCTTAGACTATTACTTACATCTAATTTTAGAAGCAGGCATTGTGGAATCCATTAATAGTAATAGAATAAAATGTATGACTATGTTTTGGTCAAAGTAAGGGGACCCTATCCCTCCGCACACCCACCTGCTTCTTTTCTAGGCATCACAACTCCACCTAATCACTGTATTTGGATTAAATAATCAGAGGCCACTTCCTGCAAGGTGAAGAGATGATTTTTGAGGACAAGACCGGCAGTGGTCTGGGGCCATGTTATAATGAAAAATAAAAGCACAATCCTCATTGCAAACAAAAATGCTGCTGAATTAGCAAAACACAGGCCCAGAAGATAGAATGATATTAAGACCGATTAGTAGGAGAAATTATTGGGTGACAAGGTTTTCTTGTGAATTTAAGGAATTTGTTGGGTAAGTAAGGACTCTAGATTAATATTCTTTGTTGCAACAAATTCTTAGACAAGATAGAAAGTAGCAATTGGTCTACAAATTTTGTAAGTTAAAATAATACTTTGATTGATCTTATCAGCTTATATAATATAAAAAAAGTACCCTAGATACCAAATAGTTTCTTGGAGAAACTGAAGTGGGGAGAAAAGAGTGCCTCTGGTTATTATCCAACTGGTAATTTAATATCTCTAAGAGTTATGCATCAGTCACTGAGAAGGGATACACTACTCACTTAATAATGCAGCAACCCTAATGTGAATATATAATGATCTGATATGGGCGATTTCTATGGTCAGAGAAATTAAAGAATTTGTTCAAGTGTTACCCAACTTGTACATGAATAGAATGTTGTTTAGTCTCAAATGTTTATCAAATTTTGCTGATATCACAGGTCAAAGAAAACAAAATTAACTTTATAAAACACATTAAAGAAGAAATATTATTTAATCTGAAGAAATGTTATTTAATCTTGCTCTGAATTTGTTTGCAGTATTGATACAGAATTCTCTTATAGCTCTGAGTAATTTTTAAATTAACACAAATGTCCAGGCATCAGAGAAGTGTAACCTGAGCTTCAAAGTTACTCAAAATACCATTAACAGACTTAATTTTAATTAAGTCCGTAATAAAGCATATGGTACTAAGACAGCAGGTGGTATTTATCTGTTAAGGAGCAGGAGCTAAGATTCCTGTAATATTTCAGTTGTGATATTTGCCTAAACCATTCAGTATTTGTCTATCAACCATGTGATGCAGTTGGAATAACTGACATTTATGGACTCTAAGAACCATTCTGCCTGTGGACAGATAAAGTTGGCTTAATTTTCCTTAGTTATTGAGAACAATAGTGTCATCATGCGTGTTGGTGTAGGTCAATGGACAGTATAAAAAAACAAAAGAAAGTAGTTTGGTTTTTTTCTTGTGATATTAAATTTTAAGTTATTAACTCACTTTCCCTCCATGTGTTTCCAAAATTTTTAGGGAGAAATTTGCCAAAGAAGACACACACACACATGCATGAGTGCATATGCGTGCACACACACACACACACATAGATTAAAATGTGGGTGTTTTTAAAAGAAAATAGTAATACATTTAAGAGGAGAAAAACATTATGCTCCATAATTGCCCTGACAGCTTCAATTCTGATAGCAGTCTACTAAGGCAAAAATGATAGCATTTTTAGTCATATGTTGTCATAATCAGAGAAGAGAAAACAGGCTGGCTATTGAGAAAGACATTTCTGTTCCAAACTACCAAATGCAAAAAAGTGGGCAGCAGTAGTTTTACAGTAAATGTAGAATCAAAATTCAAAAGTTTATTTCCAATACTCACCTTGATAAACCCAAGGACTAAAGGCAAAATGTGTGTTCAACTCCCTGCAAGGAGTTAATGTAACAAAAGCCAAGGTAAAGAGCTCTCAAGTAGACTTCTAATAACTCATTTGATTCAAGAGAAGTACTAGAGTCCTTAAATGAATGTGCACAAAGCATTCATTCTGGGTTGAAGACATCATATATCACTTATTAACAAACAATGCATTCACTTTGGGAAGCCCGAGAAGCAGGAGGTATGATTACTCTGTGCTAGTGAAAACCAAGAAGGTTGGGCTGTCAGTATTCTCCCCTGGATGAAGAGACCCTCTGCTTCCACAAGAGTTGGAAAGATGGCCTATCCGTGTACTCGCCTCTCCCATATACGTTCCAATACTTGCACTTAAGATTACTGAGATTTATGGTTGTTATGGGTTGAATTGAGTTTCCCCCAAATTCATACACTCAAGTCCTAACTCTGTTCCTTAGAATGTGACCTTATTTGGAGATAGGGTCTTTATCAAGTTAAAATGAGGTAATTACGAGCCCTAATCCAATATGACTGGTTTCCGTATAAAGAGAAATTTGGAGATGGACTCACATATGGAGAAAAGCCATGTGAACATGAAGACGGCCATGTACAAGCCAAGGAAAGAGGCCTGGAACAGATCTGTCCTTCACAAACCTCAGAAGAAACCAACCCTGCCTACACTTTCATTTTGGACTTCTAGACTCCTGACTGTGGGACAGTAAATGTCTGTGTTTAAGCTACACAGTTTTGTGGTGTTTTGTTATAGCAGCTCTGGGAAACTAATACCCTAGCCATGATTCAGGATGTTTGACTGTGTACTGTAATATATCCAAAAACTAAAAAAAGCTGAGGAAAAAATACAGCTTTCCTTTTATGACCCTTCATATTTAGTTGCCATTTTCTGCTGAATATGACTGTATAGTTGTAAACAAATATATATTTTAAACTATCAACCAGAGATACATTCCTACTTAAAATAATTAAAAAATATCCATAAGTAACATGAAAGAATTTCATTTTCATAACTGTATTTTCTAAGTAAAAATAGATTTTCATTCTAAAATTTTATTATGATTGTGAATAAAGTATTTTTCAAGCTAATTTGTTTATCCTTTTGAATTTCCACTTTTTTTCTCATCAAAAAATATCCTTTACTCAAAGATTTTGATCTCTGGAGTATTTTATACTGTCATAAGGTAGAATGCTGAGACGTGATCATTACTTTTACTCTGACTTATTTGGAATTTACCAAACACTGAAAGTTTAATAATGTTGCGATAGGCTTTTTGTATTCAGTGAATTTACTCTCCTTCCTGACAATAAAAATATTCAAATTTGAATTCAAAGCTTCTTTACAGATGCCATAATATATACCTAGACGGAATAAAAAAATACAATAAATTTCAAGTTAACCTTTAAATATGTCTGTATATTACCTTATTGAAAGTTGAAGCAAAAGGTTCTCATTAAAATAATTGTTTTTACTGATGTATAATCTGAAATTCTAAACCAAGATTAAGTATTTGAAGAAAACTTTTTTCTCACTTTTTGACCCAGTAAATCTATTGCTGTTTCATAGCTTATGCCTCTGCGTTTGGAGTAGGACCCGTAAACTAAATATTGTAAGCAAAATCCTGGGTCTTTTTCTTTTTGTTTGGTAACCAGTAATAATCATAGACTCCTTATGAATATGAGATATTCTGTACGTGTTTCTTTACATAGGAGAGGAAAAGCCTGTCTTTTTGTAGCCAGCCCCTGCTCCTGCTCAGGTGTTCACCCTCTGGTCTCGGTAAACTTGATTATTAACATCTCATCACCTTTTAGAATTCAGATAATCGTCTGATGTGACAGTAAGTTATTAGCTTTACTTTTCTGAATCTTATTTAATTTTATATTTAGAATTCTATTTAGCCAAAAAAGGGACACATAGGAAAGTGAGTATGTATCTTCCTTTGACTTAATCCTTCCACATCACTTGTGGGTTTTTAGTGTGCATATAAACTCTTCCATTTGTCATTTAAGTGAAAACTGAGTGATTGTACCAAATGACGTTTTTAGGTTTACGTGGTTTGATGATATGGCTATTAGTGGTAATAGTAACTGAAACCAAGCATGCAAAACTAGCATACTATTTTAAACTGTCTGGATTCTGCCTCCCTCCTGGCCCCCTCTACCCCGCAAGATGCCCCCAATTCCTATACATTTTATGATTTGTCATCTACTGGGAGAACTTGTTTCCTAGGTGGTAATAATCTTGCTCACTGGATAAGGAAGCTCTTTCAGTAGAGGAAAAAATATTGGACAAGTGAGATTGGTGGTTGTTGTGAGAACTCATTGGCCACAAAGAGTCAGCAACCTTGGACGTGACCTGGCCAAGACCAAAGATGAGGCAGTCTCGGTTGGCTTACAAATACAATGCCTTCTCAAACACCATTCCTAATGCAACATTCCTAAAATTGATAATCTTACTTTGATTAGGAATGTTATCAAAGATTACAATGGAATCTGGGCTCTACGACTCATCTATTTAAAACAAAATCTCAAATTAATTTAAAACTTATCATAAAACTCACTCAAGGAAATAATATTGTTCAAGATTTCATAAACAGCTCAATTTGAAAATTGTGTACAAATGAGATAGGCTAGGACCTGGGACCTGGGACCTGGGACCCTGGGTTGCAGTGCTTGCACTGGGACAAACGTCTGCTTCAGGAACAAAATACAAAGAAACCACAAGGGACTAAAAATAACTGTGTATATGCACAGTCGAGGTGAGTTCTGAATAACAAGATACAAAAACACCAAAAATCCAACTGCCACTTCTGACATGTTGGGAATTAAAAGCAGGGCACTGCACATGGTCCCTACACACAGCACAACCAAGAGGGTGGGCAGATCACCTAAGCCACCCCTCTGCCCTGACCCACCCATCTACACTTACCCTCACCAGCTTGTCACCCCCACCTCCTGGGAGGGGGCAAGGGAAACTCTCACTTGTTTTGTTGCTCCCTTATGCTGTAGCACAAGTCCCAGTAAATCCTTGTCTGAATTTCTTCTCTGGCCTCTTATACATTTTCATTGATTAAGGAGACCAAGCACCCTGGTGGTAACACAAAATTCTTTACCCAAGCTTTTTGAAGTCAGAGATTTAGCCATGGCAGAGATGGCCAGCACTCATCAAATACCTGCTTCTCCTTCCTTGGTATAGAAGCAAGCTGCCCAAGTAGCAACCAGATTTCCCAGTGCCCCTGCCATCAGCATATACGAATTTCACCAGTGAAATGTGGACAGAAAGGAGGCGTGTCTCCTCTAGGCCAACCTTCTCCACATCTTCTTCCTCTCTTCATTGTATCACCCAAACTAATTCACCAGCCCAGGATTCTAACGATCTTCTAAAGTGCTCTTAATGAAAGCACATGCTTGATATTTTGGTACAGTATCTAAATAATAGTCTGCTTTGAATTTCTGAAGCCATTTGTGATATTACTGAAGATAATGGAATTTTTAAAAAAGTCACAGATGGCTATCTGTAACTATCACAGATAGTCTGTCTCTGCCTCTTGGAATCTCTTAGCAAAGATAATGCTATTCCTGAATAATTTTGGCTTCTCAGTTGTCCAGCAGACAGTAGAGCTATTACCTGTGTGGACAGGCTACCTGGAGTCATGTGACCCATGAGTGCTGGCATGAATTCCCCTTTCTTGGCTACTGCCCCTACTTCTGCACAAGAGAAGTGGCCAAATGTGAATCTCTCTATCATGACCCAGTATGCTTTTGGTTTCTTTACAAAATTGGCAGCTTCTATATTTAAACAATTATAAAGTTATAATAACTTAGGTTAAAGATAGGGGAAGCGGTGACTTCCCACACAGAATGCTTATCCTTTGTCCCCACTACCTGCCCCTACCCTCAGCCACGTCTCACATTTGTAGTTATTTATGTGGCCATGGTGTTTCTAACCTATGCTGTACATAGATTTCAAACTCCTCATAAAACTCCCCTTTCTGTTAAGTGTAAAAGTAAATCTCTGACAAAGGGGCTATAATAAAATCCACTTTATATTTACCTTGAATGTGCAGCAATTGTGGCCATTTAAAAAATCCAATGTTTGCTTTGTTGTACAAAATCAAACTGCGATGTGCCTCCAGCCACTTCATGTCATGTACTGGGGAAAGTATATTAGAAAGAGACTTAGGAATACGTGGAGGTAGGGACAATGATCTAGGTTTCTTTAGTAGGGAAGATGGTCCAAGAAGTTCAGCTTAAAGGAAGAAAAATGAGGAGACAGCAAGTTATCAGGCCCAAGTTCTCAAGAATTCTGCTCTAAGTACTTCCTCTTCAGTGTAAATAGTGAAATGCAGGTGAACTGAAGAGAACTGATTTAAGCATCATTATTCCTAAAAGTAAAAAGGATCATGGATTGTTTTTTTAAAACAAGTTTTAAAAAATATTTTAGGGGGAAGTAATTAGGTTTATTTATTTTTATTTATTTGTCTTTCAACGGAGGTACTGGGGGTTGAACCCAGGACCTTGTGCAAGCTAAGCATGCACTCTACCACTAAACTATACCCAGCCCACTGTGAATTGGTTTTTAAAAGCCAGGGGAAATTAAATGATAAATAAGGTCTTCCCTTTGTGTTACCTTCACAGCTGCTTCTCACAGCAGCCTTTTGGAAAAGATGAGATCCTATTGTTTGATTCTATTTTAGAGGTTAGAAAACTTTCCCTTAAACAGGTTATGATTTGTGCAAGCTCTCAGAATGGAGACTTGCATTGTCTCCCCTTTATGACTGCAGTCCTTGCTTCATAGATAACGATGCTGCTCAAATCAGGCAGGTCTGTTAAGGAGCATGAAGAGATGGTACTCTTTTCAGAGCATACAAACATCCAAGAATAGGGTCAGTGTGCTTCTTGTTGGCTTATTTTGTCTGCTTTGGAGTTGTAAAATCTGTCAAATGATATTCAGAATTTTTATATTACTATAAAGTAAAATCAAGTATATGTAAAAACACATATATCACTGAAATAATACCTTTTTAAAATTTAAGGTGAATACCTGCTATAACACTATAATCAAGGGAAATATTCAGAATATTTAGGTACCTGGCACAAACACTAGCCAGTCAAAACAGAGTACTAGCCAATTGGAATAGAAGTTGATCATAAATAGCCAGTCTGTGGGTGTGTCCCAGTTGGCAATCAGCTCTAATCCCCAAGTCATCACTGACTGTTGTTTCCTGGGGGCAAAGGTAACGTCGACTTGCTCCTGCTCTGTCCCAGCACTGAGCACAGGACCAGACTCTTAATATGCTCTCGATGCAGACTTTTCAATGAGTGAATCCATAAGCATTGAATTTAAAAATGTTTCTGAAATCGTGGGAGAACATACTCCCATGGTGGACACGCCTATGTATTTATGATGAAGGAGGGAAAACTGGTTAATAGTGACTGAAAGAAAAATCTGTGAAAAATGATTCACAGACCATGCTTCTGCTGAGTCTCTTATTTTTCAAAGTTAATTATTCAAAGGCTTACAAAATACTACATTCAGCAAAACATTATCACATGTTAAAAATCACATACTGAGGTTCAGACGCTGTTGTGAAATGGTGAATAAATTGCATCTCCTGGGCATTTTGAACAACACGGGTCTGTTACTGGAAACGGATCCCTTCTCTGCTTGGGAAAGCAGCTTCAGGCACCCCTGGACCCTGTTCCCACCACACAGCCTTCAAAATCTTCAGCCATGCTCTGGACTCCCCTCCTCTGCTTGTGAATAAATCCATAGGAGGCAGATGTTTAATACTTATGTGACATAATGATATAATTATTTTATACACCTTTTTCATAACTTCAAAAGAAATGTTTTTCCCATAATGTTTCTAGACTGAATTGTGTTTAAAAGTGTCTTGAAATTTAATGACAGGTCTGGTCCTTTGCATACGACAAAATTTCCATCATTAAATATAAGTACAGAGAACAGTACAATAGCTACTGTAAATTCTTTTCACTAGTGTGACAACCCATACAAATAGGAAAGTACAGTTGTAAATTGATGCAAACTTGATAAGAAATTAACAGCCATGCAAATAGCTGATCTAATTCCACAAAGTTTGTCGATAAATATTTTCTCTGAAAAATGTGGAAGACATACGTAATTTGTTTTAAATTTTTCTGGAAAAAATTTACGGGGAAGCTATTTGCATAATTTCCAGTAATATAATAAATTCCTAAGGGAAATATGCTTACTGTTAACATTTTATTCAACATTTGTACATTTAGAGTTGCAATTAATCTGTGGGGAAAGACTGCTAAGATTATATAGTTTCTAGGTGCGAATGATTTTCTGATCTACTTTTAGTGAGTTTTTATAAAATAGATTTCAACAGATAAGGATGTCTCCTTTTAGAAGAGATATTTACCAACTGTGATGTAATTTCCCAGTTTATAGAGCTGGTTCTCCTGCCTTGCAATGATATTTTTAAAGTCATGCTTTTATTTTCAAGAGAAATTGAGTGAAAACTGAAATTTTGTGTCTTTGTTTAACTCTTGCTTTCAACTTTCCCAGACTTCCTACTGAGCATTAAATATACTTTTTAATATACTAATAACATATAAGCACTGGATATTTAGTTAGATTTTTGTTTGTGATGGACTGAGCTGTGTCCTGCCCCATGAAGTCCTAACCCCCGATTTGATCTTATTTGGAGGAAGGGCTTTTAAGGAGGTAATGAAGGTTAAATGAGGTCATAAGGTTGGGGCCCTTATTCCACCAGCCTTGTGTCCTCAAAAGAAGAGGAAGATACACCAGAGATAGCTTTCTCCATGAACAATCAGAGGAAAGACCTTTGACTCTGTTACCTAGTAAAGCAAGTGTTGCAGGGAGAAAAATAGCAGTGCCCACCAATTTCATACATGTGCTGTGATTCTTTTGTGGATCTCCAAGTAATTTTGGAGACTGCTCACACATGGTTTGCAAAGAACATTGGTGAGCAGCAGATCCAGACCACAGGTATTTGGTCATCACTGAAAACAGATTTACCAATGGGAATTTCCCAGTTTCTGGTTTTCAGAGCGGCTGTTTGCTTCTACGTGCTCAGTGACATTCAGCTTTGTTTACTAATTTGTCTTTTTGGATAGATCATTGTACTAGCCACCGTGAAGAATTATAAAGAAAATCAGACTTTCAGACTTCATACTGAAGACACTTATTTATCTGAAAACTTTCCACAAATCCCACTTGAATGAGTGTCAAAGAACAGAAAAGGTATAAACTTGCAGTTAGAATAAGAGCAAACGGCAAAGAAAAGGTCTCAGTTAAATTTGGGGGAGTGGGAGTTGGAGTATGGAACTGTGAGGCAGGGAAATGTCTTTTAAGTAAGATTTTTAATAAGCTTTTAGAGCTATTTGAAGTTTTTTTAAAAATAAGTATTTAGGACTATCTGAGTTTTTGTTGTTAAAAATAGGTATGTTATTTTGACATCAATTATATATTTTTTAGAAACAAAGAAATTATGAACACAAGTCCTGCTTTTCAGGAGAGTCAATTAAATAGAAAATATTTCATCCCTTAGTTGGGCATTTCCAAATTTATGAGAGTCTGAATTAGTCACTATCTTGGAGGCAGTCATTCTATCACTGAATCTACTACTGACATAAAGGTTATTGTATCTTCTGAGAAGACATCAGAGCCTAAATCTTGTCACCTCTCCCACACTTTGTCTAAAACAACTTCATACCTCTGGAAGCCCCTTTGTTTCTGAGACCCCTCTGCCTCTCTTGCACACTCCCATGGAGGACTTAGTATTGGGTATCCCCGACTCTTCTAGGGAAGAAGTGGGTGAGTATCCAGGGACTTGCAGTGGTGACTGTCACAGAAGCAAAGGCACTGTCCCACTCTGGGTGTAAGGTGTCCCCCTCCTGCTCTCTTACTACATACAGCCCTGCCAGTATATCTTGGTATTGGCAACACATTTCAAAGAGGCAACAGTCACAGGTTAACATTTACAGTCACACATCATATTTTTTGAGTGTAACTTTAACTTTCCCAACAGTGTCTATTCTGCTCAGTGGACAAAACTTAATATTGCCACTTCTAGGTAACATGGGTTCAAAATAGATGCTTTCAAGACACTTAGTTCAGGAGGAAAAAACACCTTTTTTCCACGTGATTTCCCTCATCTACGGGTTTTCAAGGGGAAGCAAACCCTATGTACCACCATTTTGCTGGGACCTCGGTTGTATCTCCCCATAAACAAGACCCTCCTATTGGTTCCTAACAGTGAAGTCGGTCTTCTAAGTCTTGACTTTGTGTTTCATCCTTTCCCTGGACTATCTAGCTCCACAGTGCAGAGTTGCTAGATGTAGAACATTTTGTAATGATAAGAAATTTATTCCACCAAGAAGATATAACAATCATAAGTATACATGCATGTAACAATAGAGCCCCTAAATATGTGAAAGAATTAAAGGAAAATATGGTTACATTAAAAATAATAGATGATGATTATTATACCTCATTTAGAATGTATAGAACAACTAGAAACATGATCAGTAAGGAAATAGAAGACTTGAACAATACTCTAATCCAATTAGACCTAACAGACAGGTATAGAACACCCTACTGAAGAATAGCTGACTATGCATTCTTCTCTAGTGCATATGGAACATTCTGCACTCTAGCTCATATCAAGGTCATTAGAAAAAAAAGCCTCAAAAACTTAAAAAGATATAAATCTTACAATGTATGCTCTCTAACCACAATGGACTAAAATTAAAAATCAATAACAGAAGGATATTTTAGAGATTCATAAACATGTGGAAATTAAACGATTCATTCTATATAACCAATGGGTGAAAGAAGTAATCACAAGGGAAACGAGAAGATTATTTGAGATGAATAAAAATGAAAAGAAAACATATCAAATTTGGGGGGATTTAGCTATAGAAAAAGGGAAATTTATAGATGTAAATACTTACAATAAAAAATAAAACATATCTCAAATCTATTACCTAATCTTCCTTCTTAAGAAACTGGGAAAGAGAATCAAACTAAACCAAAAGCAAGAAGAAAGAAAGAATAAAGATTTGAGTGAAAAATCAATAAAATAGGGAGGGAGGTGGGAAGGGACACTGGGAGTTTGAAATTTGTAGATACTGACAGGCATATATAGAATAGATAAACAAGACTATACTGCATAGCACAGGAAAATATATACAAGATCTTGTGGTAGCTCACAGTGGAAAAGAATGTGACAATGAATATATGTATGTTCATGTATAACTGAAGAATTGTTCTCTATGCTGGAAATTGACACAACATTGTAAACTGAAATTAAAAAATAAAATAAAATTAAAAATAAATAAAATTAAAAAAAAAAAGAAAATCAATGAAATAGAAAAGAAAATATAGAGAGAAAATTCATGAAAACAAAAGTTGATTGTTTCAAATGATCAACAAACTTGACAAGTTCTTAGCTACACTGGCCAGGAGAAAAAAGGTGAAGACTCAAGTTACTAAAATCAGAAGTGAAAGAAGGATGATATTTACTGATCTTACAGAAATCAAAAGATTATAAAATAATATGAACAATTGTGTGCCTAGGTAAAATGAAAAATTTCCTTGAAAGATACAAACTATTAAAACTGAGTCAGAAAGAAATAGACTATTTGGTTAAACCTGTAATAAGACATTGATTTGATAATCAAAAAACTTAGCATAAATAAAATTGTAGGATTTTACTGCTGAATTCTACCAAACATTTAATCCAAACACCAATCCTTCTTAAACTTTTCCAAAAAATAAGACAGAAGGGAACACTTTCTAACTAATTATTTGAGGCCAGTATTATCCTGATAGGAAAATCACAGCAGGACATCACAAGAAAAGAAAACGAAAGGCCAGTATGTCATTTGAATATGAATCCTAAATCCTCAGCAAAATACTGGCAAACCAAAACAAGCAATATATAAGAAGGATTAAATACCAAGACCAAGTGGGATATACCCCAAGAACGCAAGTTAGGTTCTACAAAGGAAAATCTATCAATTTAATACAAAACATTAGTAGAATAAAGTAAAAATACATACATGCATAATCTGAACAAGCCACATGATCATCTCAAGAGATGCAAAAAAAGCTTCTGACAAAATCCAACACCTTTTGATGACAAAAATACTCAATAAATAAGGGATAGAGGGGAACTTCCTCAACCTGATAAATGACATACGTGGAAAATCCATAGCTAGCATAATATGTAATAGGGAAACACTGAAAACTTTTCTCCTAAAATCAGGAATAAGACAAACATGTCAACAATTTCCACTTCTATTTAACATTGTATTATTGGATCTGTCCAAGAGAATCAAGCAAGAAGAGGAAACAAAAGGCATTCAGATTAGAAAGGAAGATGTAAAAACTCTCTTTACTTTCAGATTATAAGGTCTTATATATAGAAAATCCTGTAGAATCCATAAAAAGCCTATTATAACTAAAAAAACAAGTGTAGTTAGATTGCAGGATACAAGACCAGTATAAAAAATTGGTTGTATTTCTACACAATAGAATTAATAATCCTAAAGTAAAATTGAGAAAACAATTCCATTTATAATAACATTAAAATACTTAGAAATAAGCTTAACAAAAATGTACAAGGTTTATACACTGAAAACTAAAAAATATTTTTTAAAGAAATAAAATAAAACCTAAATAAGTAAAAAACACATCTGTATTCATGGATTGGAAGACTTAATGCTGTTAAGACGGCAGTACTCCTCAAATTAATCTACACATTCATCTCAATATCTGTTAAAATTCTGGCTGCCTTTGTTTTTTTACAGAAATAGACAAGTTAATCCTAAAATTTATATGGAACTTCAAGGGTTCAAAAATGCTAAAAAATCTTGGAAAAAGAACAAAATTGGAGAATTTATACTTCTTGATTTCAAAAATTACTACAAAGATACATAAATCAAGATTCTGTAATACTCAGATAAGGATATTCATATAGATTAATAGAATAGAATTGAGAATGCAGATATCAACATTTATGGTCAATTTATTTTTGATGAGGATTCCAAGGCAGTTCAATGAAGAAGGGTGTTCTTTTCGACAAATAGTGCTGAGACAACTGAATATCATTGTACAAAAAATAAATTTTTACCTGTTTTTTTTTACTGTGTAATATAATTAACACAAAAAGGGGTTAAAGACCTAAATGTGAGCACTAAAACTATAAAACCTATAGAAAAAAATAATCATAGATGTGAATTTTCATGATCTAGGATTAGGTAATGATTTCTTAGTTGTAACATGAAAAGCACACTAAACCAAAGAAAAAGTAGATTAAGTGAACATAAAATTCCAAAATTTGTGTTTTATGGGATAGCATCAAGAAAGTGAAAAGACAGCCTACAGAGTAAGAGAAATAAATGCAAATCATTTATCTGATAAGGGTCTAGTATCCAGAATATGTAAAGAGCTCTTACAACTCAGTAATAAAACTATAAATAGCTCAATTTAAAAATGAGTAAAGTATCTGAATAGATGTTTGTCTAAAAGATGTATAAATGGCCAATAAGCACATGAAAAGATGATCAACATTATCAACTATTATCAAGTGAAAAGCACAGTGAGATACTACTTCCCACCCACTCAGCTATAATGAAAAATGTGGATGATAAAAATTCTGGCAAAGATGTGGAGGAATTGAAACCTTCACACATTGCTGGTGGGAATGTAAAATGTGCAACCACTGTGGAAAAATTTGGCAGTACCTCAAAAAGTTAAATACAGAGTTGCCATTTTACACAGTAATTGCACTCCTTGGTATACAGACAAGAGAAACAAAGGCACCTTTACAAAAAAACTTGTACACAAATGTTAATAACAACATTCTTCATAATGGTCAAAAAAGTAGAAACAACTCAAATGTCTATCAACTGATAAATGGATAGATGATAGCAGTACATCCATACAATGGAATTATTATTCCACCAGAATAAGAAATAAAGTTCTGATAAATGTTACAATGAAACTTGAAAATCTGCTTTTTGAAAGAGTCACATGTTATATGGTTCTATTTAGATAACATGTCTAGCAAACGAAAATCTGGAGACAGAAAGTAGATTAGAGGTTGACAGGGATTGGGGATGGGGAGAGGAATGGAAGTGACTGCAGACAAGTACAAGGTTTTTGTTTTTGTTTTTGTTTTTCTTTTGAGTGATTATAAATATTCTGAAATTAGAGAGTGGTGATGGTTGTACAACCTCTTGAATGTACTAAAAACCAGAGTTATATATCTTAAAATGGTAAATTTTATGGTACATAAATTATATCTCAATTAAAAAGAAAATACAAAAACTGAAGACAGACTTCAGTCAGAAACAAAATCCTCTATTACATTAATTCAGGCAAGTAAATATGCGGGCATTTGAAAGACTCATGTACCAATTTACACTCAGTTTGAAATTACATGTATTTATAAACTTATTCTGTCAAGAGAGTACAAGACACATCACATTTCTTTGATCCTCCCTCCTTTCTCTTCAGGGGCATAAGGAAGTTCCGACTGTCTTATGCTATAACATATAACACTCAGGGAAAGTCTGAGTCCATGTTGGTTACCACTGACGTAATGGTTCTGAAGCTTGTTGCTAGGGTAGCCTGAGGGCACTCATGCTGACCTTGGTTTGGCATATTTTCCCAAGGCTTCTAAATACTCGGTTCTTAATTTGAGCAGACTCGCATATCTCTTAGCTTCTCAGCAAAAGTCCCATCATGGCTTATGGTATTTCTGCAATATAAAAGCCGCTGAAAGGTAAGATTTGTTTAACTTCTTGGGATAAAGGAAGAAAAATAACTACAGCAGACAGAACAAAACACTTAACAAATTGTCTGTATAAACAGAGGGGAAAAATGCCTGGAATGATTTATACCAAAATGTTTTGAGTGGATATGTTGCAGGAAAATGGGGCACCAGAGGATGGTCATATCCCAGGTCTCAGATGAGCCCCTGGGACATGCCCTGCCAAGTGAGGGTCTTTGTCTTCATACAGGAAAGAATTCAGGAGCAAGCCATAGTTGATTAAAAGCAGATTTATTCAGAGAAATGCACACTCCATAGACAGAGTATAGGCCATCTCTGAAGGAGAGAGAGAGAGAGAGAGACAGAGAGAGAGAGAAAGAGAGAGAGGGAGGGAGGGAGGGAGGGACGGAGAGAGATTGGCAGGCTATGGGGTACAGGGTTGTTAGTTTTTACAGGCTCTGTAACTTTATATGCTAACAAGTGGGAGGATTACTCCAACTACTTTGGGGACCGGGCTGGGATTCCCCGAAATTAGACCACAGTCCACTTTTTGACTTTTTATGGCTAGCCTCGGAACTGTCATGGCAGCCACTTAGCATGCTAATACATTACAATGAGTGCATAATGAAGCTCAGGGTCTACTGGGAGTTGAATCTTCCACTCTCTTGGACCTGGTCAGGTTTTAACCAGTTTTAGTACTATCTTCAATTGCTGTGTCATTCCTTTAATGGTTATACCCTGCCTCCTTCCTTCCTATCTCAGTTATCTTTGGATAGAAGAATAATAATGCTTTTAAATTTCTTCCATGTACTTATTGTAGCAAAAATATATTGCTTAGTAATTTTTAAAACTCTACTTAGAGAGTTCAACTTACCCAGCAAAGTAGACTAATGACCAATTGCAGCTAAATACAGCAAATAAATGCCAAATAATTTGCAAAGTACTAGAAAATGTGATCCAGTTGATAATGTACAATAACAGGGCAGAAATGACCCCCAAAGCATTTACTTTATTACTTTCAAATGGGAACTTGCAGAGGAAAACAGCTTCTCATTTCTACATTCTATTTTGGCTCAGTAGCAAAAGGTAATCAGAACACTTAGGGATGGTTTCTTTAAAGCTATGATTTCCTTAGATATTCATCAATAAATATTTAGAATATTTATTTCAGTGTGGTTAAGATCATGGGCTTTGGAGCCAGACTTCTTGATTTTCAGCCTCAGACCTGTAATTTACCAGCTGTGTTACCACAGGCAGGTTATTTAAACCCCTCAGCCTTCCCTTCATTCATGTATAACAATAGCACTTCCCTTCTAGGTGTGTTTGTATGGTGGTCACATAGAGTGTGCTTAGAACAATGCCAGGCTTTTAATAAACATAAGTTTAACAAATGCTACCATAACCTCCACAGACAAAGTTTATTAATTGAAATAAGTTTGACCTTTACTATAGTATAAACATTTAAAAATCCAAAAGCAAAAACTATATGATATATAAGCTGATTTTAGAAAACACTCGTAATATTAAGACTCTTAATTTAGATGTAAAGTCACTTCTAATCTGAGACTTCAGGGTTTATTGTACTAGAACATAAGAGAGCTGCTTTTGTAAACTCCAATCAGAATTGCGGCTTTGAAATTTTAATGATCAAATTTTGATTTAGTGATGATAATGACTCAAATAAATGTGTTTTAGAGAAGCAGATGCCACTGTAGGCTTGAAGCAAAGTATTAACAATTGTATTAGTGGTCATGGATGTGCCTGCCATCTGTGGTTAAGTGTTTTGATTAAGTCTATAATCTGAAAATTTATCTGTTTACTCAGTTTGATGCCTGTAGAGTATAGAGTCCTTTCTATTCTGACCGCACGATGCCAGTTGGTGAGGATGCACATATCCCTGTTTACTCCCAGAATCATTAGACCATCGGAAGGTTTGCCAATTTCCATCTATGCATGTGTAGCTTGGGGTCAAATCTGTTTTTCCTTAACATTCAATTTCCTTATAAAGACAACCTTGGCTTCCAGAAATCCCCATGCAATTTTCTTCGTAAAAATATAAAATTTAAATAAAAAAAAATTTATCTAGTGCACTCTGCAGTTCACCTGTGGTTCATTTCCATTTTTTTTTTTGAGTTTTTCACATTGCAGAAGAAACATGTTTATATCATTTAAATAAGCACAGAATATTTAAAACCGATTAATAAATAGTGACTTTATGAAGTGATATCAGGTTTCAAGGATATGAAAATTAATGCTAATTTATTTTCATTTTTGAACAGGTAAGATTCGTTACTGGAAACATACAATTTAGAAAAAATAAGCAGAAAATGAGATAGGATCTCTGCATACTTAAGGCTAAATGAAAACATGGATGTAATGAGGAATTATTATTCTCTAACTAATCAAAAGGTGGTTTATTTTGAAAATTAATGTCAATTTTGCTGAAACTTAATGCATCAAAATTGCTAAATGTTTTCTTACTTTGTTAGGAACAAAATGGATTATTATTTTCCTCAGTGGACAGTGTGAGCTTTCTCAGGGGACAATATTTTTATTAAATCTCAGGGACAAGATGATATGCTAAATTCTGATTGGAACAAAATATTAGCAGTTCTTTTAGTGGTCAGGGATGTACCTGATATATGTGGTTAAATATTCTGATTCAGTCTGTAGTCTGAAAATTTATTACTTTACATAACTTGATATGTTATCTAAAAATCAAGGCACTCTAAAAGTGCAAAATTTTCTTTTCCTCTGCAATAAGCCAGGCCTTTTAACTCATACTTAGATATTCAACACCCTTATAACCAGTTTTCCACTTTCAGTTTATTTTTCTTTTAACATCAACATCAAATTAATCATCATAAGTCGTATACCTTTGTTTCATAAAAATTTTTCTCTATTGCTTTAAGGCAAAATGCACAATCCTTAACTTGAAATACTTAGCCCTTCACAACCTGGCTCAAATCTAGCTTTCTAGCTTATTCTTCTAAAATTTTCCTTTCTAGACCCTCACTTTATTTTAGTCAATTTGGCTTCATTGGTCTCTTATAAATTTGTTTACATTTTCTTTTCTATAAGCTAGTAGGGTGTTTGGACTCCATGAATCAGAATCCCAGGGAGTGTGTGTTTGTACAGAGCAGGTGCTTGTTAAAAAATGCAGGTTTCTTGGCCACATGCCATATATATGGAATAAGGCTATTTGGGTGCAAGGCCCTCAAATCTACATTTTGACAGCATCTACATGATTCTGACTCCCATGAAGCATTTGTCTTCATCTTTCCAGCCACCTCGAGTACCATTTCCTAGCAGGTCTACCTACTGACTCTTCTGTGTAATTTTAAGTTCTTCAAAGTTCTATTCAAATCTCACTTCCTTCAAAAAGCCTTTGCCAACTTTCCGAGAAAGATTAAAAAAAAATTTTTTTTTAATTTTTCCTGCTGCTTATTATTAAGACTTCTCTGGTCATGCTATGTCTCTGGTCCTAGAACAACACTAAGAGCAGAAGAGAACTGTTTTTCTCTTGACCCATGTAAAGAGGTATATTTTACACCAGGAATTGATACACACACATGCACACCCCCCACAACACACATCTAAACTGAAACAAATTTCACAAAATAATATTTGTCCTTATTGCATTAAATGCCTTTTGGTTATTCTCATTCTGTACTGTCTTATCTTTTACTCTATTATATTCTATCTGTTTCATTCAGAAATACTTACAGAGACATACTTAAAAATATTATGGCTCACCCATAGGTCACTATAAATATTTTGAAAAATACAGATTTAAAGGGCTAGTTTGCACCCAGCAAAATATGTTGTAATGTTTTCCCAAGTGTTTAATTCCTTAAGAAATCATTAGACTTGGTAATAGAAAACAGATTACCTTGAAATAACTAAATTGAGAATTGGCTAAAATTGAATATTCAAATGCAATGAGTTGAACATGTTATATAATAATTTTGATTTGCGCTGGTTTAATACTTGCCCAGTCAAATAATTCAAAAGGCTAAAGTAGTTTGAATTCATTAATAAAATATCCTATTAAAATACATACAAATAGTTGGATTTCTCTGTAGAGTCAGGTATTACATCGGTCTCTTAGAGTCAGTTTAACCCTTACATTTTCAAAACTAGTCCCCTGTCTTTATTTAATTAAACCTCAACAGTCGATTTTTTTACAGGGGTCCGAGGCTGTTCTATTTTGCACACACTCCCAGCCGTAACCCATACCCCATCCAGCAACCCCCAGGCTGCCTCTACACTGTTGGCCCCAGCCCTCTCCCTGGGCTCATCACTGAGCTTGAGTAGCCAGGCCTGGCCGGCCCTGGCCAGCTTGCATCTAGGGCTGGGATCACAGAGACCCTTAGTGCTGGCGTCTCTCGGTTCTGTCTGCCCATCTACTCCTGTTTTCTCCTCCAAGCCTCAGAAGCTCCCTTTCTGCCCCCGCTGACCTCCACACTGGAGAGGGGGGTGTCTCAGCATGAAAGTATGTTTCCTCCTTTGCCACTTCCTCCCTGCAGGACAGGCCCCGCACCGATTTCCTCTTTCCTTTTTCTTTTTTTTCTTCCTACAGTTTTTGTGAGGGATCTTCTTGTATTTTGAAGTAACAGATGTTCTGCCAGCATTCAATAGGTGTTCTGTGAGAATGGATGGGTGTGTAGATGTAACTTTCAGTGTATTCTTGGGAAGGGGTAAGCTGTGTGTCCTTCTACTCTGCTGTCTTGGCACTGCCCCCTGAGTTCAGTTGTGTGTTATATTCATTTCCTAAAATAATTTCTATTTCTCATCACCTCAGTCTGCCTCTTAGGGCCATAAACAACAAAGCTCTGTCCTCCAACAATGTATGTACAAAGATATTTAATACAACATTATTTGTAGGGGCAAAGCCTGGAGACAAACTATCTTTCAATATGGAAATGATTGAATAAATTATTATGTATCTGTACTAAGTACGAAGCTAAACATTAGAAGAATAATTTAGAACTCACGCACCTTAACTCATGGGATATCCAAAAAATATCATTAAATCAAAAACATAAGTTGCAACAAAATGTGCAAAATGTATATTATCTATCTCAGGTTTTATTTTTAAACATGATTAGGATTTGTTCCTTCTTTTACTATAATTTGAAATCATTTAAACTATATTGGAAGTATCTGATCACTAACGAGTTGGTAGAACTTCCCTACGAAACCATGTTGACCTGGTATATGTTGAATGTTCATTGGGTGGCTGAGTTTTTCTTTCCCTATTTCTCCTAAGATATTTGATCTGTTTAGATTTCCTGTCTTTACCAAGATCAATTTTGATTAAGTTGTACTTTTCTGGGACATTCTCCATTTCATCAAAATTGTGCAAATCAGTATCATCGTTTTAAAATGTTTCTCTTTTTTGATGGTTATTTTCCTCCCGTCATTTCTAATCTTGTGTATTTATTTGGTCTTCTTACTTTTGTGCTGATAACATAGCTAGTGGTTTGTTTATTTTGTTGATAGTTTCCAAAAATAATTTTCTTTCAACAAAGTGTTTCCACAAACAAAATGGATATTTTCCAAAGATCTTTCTCCTAGATTTATTTATTAGTTCTATTATTTTTCTATTTCCTAAATCATTAATTTCTATCTTCATCTTTACTAATTTCTTCTGAGTTTTTTTTTTTTTTACTGTTCTCTTTCTACTTTAATTTGTTATTTAAGTCATTTCGTTTATTATGGCATATAATGGTTCCTCGAACATATTGTTAATTCTAGAATTGAGGCAGTCAAAATATAAGCATACCTTGCAGGGTCACAAGGGAATGAAGTACTCAAAAAATAAAAAGAGATTGGGTTATTTCAAATGGGCACAAAAGCCAGTCTGAATGAGTCCTAATGGTCAAAGATTTCAAGCAATAAAATAAATAACAATAATATTGTTTTATAACCAAATTATAAAATAAATATACATGAGTCCAAACTGATATAAATAAATTCTCTTAATAAATCAATGGGGAGGAAAAAAGGATACTTCTAATTTTTACAGAAGAATTCTAAATAATATATGTAGATATTACTCCCTCTGGGAGTGGAACTTAATACCCACGCTCTGGGGTGTGAAATAGATTTAGTCACTCACTTTCAAAGAACACAGAAAGGAAAAAATAGTAACTATGACATGGAGAAACCTGGAGAAATCTGGTAAACATAACCTTAGGTGATCAGGATTAACATTACCAATCTCATGTTGATATCATGTACTCTTCAATATATATGTGTCATGAGACGGGTATTTCTTTTCTGTGGTATTCTTCCAAAATCCACAAACCCAATCTCCTCATGAGAAAAACGTTAGACAAACCCAAATTAAGAAACATTCTATGAAATATCTGGCTAGAACAGCCTGGGGCCCCCATAAAAAAGCAACACTGCTGATGTGCACGGTGGGGAGGGGTGCAGCGTTGATGGGCCATAATGGTTCAGTCATACATATACATACATATATTCCTTTTCATATTCTTTTTTCATTATATGTTACTACAAGATATTGAACATAGTTCCCTGTGCTATACAGAAGAAACTTACTGTTTATCTATTTTATATGTAGTAGTTATTATCTGCAAAACTCAACCTCCCAATTTATCCTTTCCCATCTCCTTCCCCCACTGGTAACCCTAAGTTTGTTTTCTATGTCTGTGAGTCTGTTTCTGTTTTGTAAATAAGTTCATTTTTGTTTTGTTTTTTTTTTTAGATTCCACACGTAAGTGATAACATCTAATATTTTTCTTTCTCTTTCTGGCTTCACTTGGTGATTATGATGCAAGTGGTCTTCTTCAGACACTCATTTGAGAAAGTAAAACCCAATTTACAGGAGGATCAAACATCTGGCATCAAAATGTCTCATAAGTTGGCCAAGTCTACCTTTCTATCCTTGAAAGCAAGAGCTCTCCCAAGATTGTCAGTTGAATGTGTTTTACTCATGCTTTGCCTTGGCCGGTTTATTTGCTTCCATGTGACATGCATTTTTCTTCCTTTATGCCTGATTTTCCCCTACTCTTCCTTAAGCACAACTCAGATTTATAGCTTCTTCATTATACTGACACTTACCTAATTTAGCCTATAATGGATGTACTGGGAAGGATGAATTGGACTAAATGCTTCTGTTTTCCTAAATAATAGCAACAATTGCTTAGCTTTAAATTCTCTGATTGCATCATCTTAGTGAAGAGTTTGACTAAGACTGATTTTTCTTCCCTAAATAGTGATGAACTCTTGCTGGACCTGTCAGCTGAACTTGGCCTGACAGATGGAGGTGCCATTAGAAGCACAGCCACAGAGAGAGAGAATTATAAATAATAAGTTAAACTTCTTCATTCTTTTTAGAAAGGATAAGAAAACCAAAAAGACCAACTTTGAGGGGCCACAACTTGCTGTTCTTAGCTCACTCCTACAGAGATTATCTCAGGCTGTAAAAGACAATGTTGGAGAAGCAGTCACGGGCTCAATGGTGCAGGGCTCTGTGGCTTCTGGTGAGATGTGACTCTACTCTAAAAGTCATGAGAAGCAATAGGAAGATTTTAGGCAGGACAGTAAAATAATCTGATGAGAGCCATGTGGGCTAAAGAGTAGGCAGGGGACCATCTGGTTTGGTTTTAATAGGTGTGTCTGATCAGCCATCCTAACTTCCCTTCCCCTTTATCTTGTTTTAACTGCATCCAGAGGCAAGCAGGGGACTGTGGACGGGATGACCTCTTTTGAAGGACATAATGGTTTAAAGGAATCTGTTTCTTTTGGAGAGTGTTGAAGACCATAAAATGTTTGAATGTTGGTAGATTGCCCATGAAAGAATGATTGCCAAAGGGATTTTAAAATACATACCAGGAACAAAATGTTCCCTTATCCATAGGATGAAGAGTAAAAAAAAAAAAAAAAATGCAGTCCCTCTCTCCCATTATAACTCCCTATATTCTCTCTTTTTTTTTAAAGATAGTATACTGTTTAATCAATAGACTTTGTATCATTGTAGAAAAAGACATTTAATGACATATGCCTCTTCTCAAGTGGTAGTCATGTACTTTATAATAAAAGCCAGACAAATGAGAGGAAACTAAAGTTATATTTCTCTCTGTCAATAATCTTTCAATAGATAATAAATTCTCTTATTTTGCTAGAGATTTGAAAAGAAATAATTGATAGGACCGACAATCATTTCACTTCATTTCAGAAGAAATAAAACAGATTAAAGTGGTATTTATTACCATCATGTTACCATTCCACAGAGCCCAAAATATCAATAGCAGAGACGACTATATAAATGCTTTTGCATATTTCCAAATAATTAGGTTGCATTTTTAGCATATCATCAAATCAGTTAAATACAGAAATAACAAAAATTCTTGTGGAGTTCTTTACCTAACTATAGCATTTGGCTTTTAAATGATATATTCGATCTGGTTGCCTGCAAAATCTGAGCAACCGATATCTCCAACTATCTCTTGAATATTTTCAGGAAAACTGTAGTCATAAATGTCATTTTTCTAGATCAATTGTTTTATTTTACAAAAATTAGAAGGATTTTTAAAAAGCACTTCATATCTCATTACCTAGAAATAAAAATGGAAGAGATGTGATTTCATCCAGAAACTCTCTTCCCTACTCACTCTCTCACTTAATGTATCTGTATATATTATCTATGTATAAATGTCTATACCTTTATATCTATATCTATACACACATATATATATTATAAGAAATAATAGACCATATAAAATATAATACATATTTTAAGGAAAACAATCACAAGATACATTGCTTTAATAAAAATGTCTTAAATTTTTCTTTAATTTAGCCCAAGAAAAATTAGTAAAGGAATTGCTAAACTTCAAATGAGTTTTTTCTTCCAATAAAAGTTAATGAATCTTAGAAGATCCTTCAAAAGTTAATTGAAAGATTAATGAAAAACTTAAAAGTTGGTGACTCTTTTTAAGCTACACATTTCAACAAAAGACAGAATCAATTGACTACCCTGCTAAAAAGATGAGAAAATGTCCCCATTAAGCTTCCCCCAATATCCCCTGCCCACCTCCTAGTGTCTCTGATTTTGATATATTTTAAATTTGACTTTCTCTTGTGTAACTGGAATTTCCACAATTG
Organism: Camelus ferus; assembly: GCF_009834535.1. Classification (NCBI taxonomy): domain Eukaryota; kingdom Metazoa; phylum Chordata; class Mammalia; order Artiodactyla; family Camelidae; genus Camelus; species Camelus ferus. Next base: position 15,327,322 of record NC_045703.1, on the reverse strand, counting down.
TTTAGGTTTGTACTAATCTAAAGTATACCATAAATCCATTTTACTATGGCTTCTCCATTCCAGAGTTCCTTATTAGATTAATTTCTTATTAGATCTCTTACTTGGTTTTTTTTGATTGTCGGTTTTATTTGTTTGCTTTCATGTTCCAAAGAACTACTAAATGCTGCTTGTCCTGAGTTATTGAAAGCCTCTGAATGTTTTTTCTGTTTTCTTCACAGTTGAAGAAAACTTAGCTAAATTAAACAGTTGATTGACAACTTCCATTCATCCATTTACTCAGCATTATCATTTGAGCTCCTACTATGTGCCAGGTACTGAAGACAACACACAGTGAACAACACTGTGCAGACCGTACACCGCACACGCCCTGGCCCTTGTGAAGCTCACAATCCATTGTGAATCAAAAGACGCAAATACATGAACTTTCTGTTGTGGTGTGTGATGTGGAGAAGACAAGCAAGGTGATAGGGTAATGACTGAGAGCCCCTTTATGTGGGAGGATTAGAAGTCATCCTTGGACATGACATTTGAGTTGAGCTAGTAAAGACAAAAGGAGCTGGTCATGTGGAAGTGGCAAAAGAAACAGAAGAAAAGAAAGTACATAAACCCTATGACAGAAAGAAAAAAAATGCTTTCTGAAGATTTAGAAGAGCAGAGAGAAGGTCTTTTTTGCTGAAAAGTAGGGAATGGGGCAGAGGCAGTTGTTAGGAGATGGTTCAGAGAGGTAGGGATGGTAGACCACATAGGGTGTGACAGGACAACATAAAAGATTTGAGGGTTTTCTATTTGCACTGGGAAGCCTACTTCCTACTCTGGATACTGCCCCTTTTGTCTACGACTTATCATGGCAAACTTTTTGAAAGGGTAAATTTCTTACCTAATGTTATTTCCTTTATCTATTCTGTTCAGGTTTCTGTCCTCACTACTCTAAGATCTCATTGACAAAATTATAACTTACATATGGAATCTTAAAGAAGAGAGAGAGTGAAACAGTGGTTTCAGGGGATGGGAGCTGGGAGATATGGGGAGATGTTGATCAAAGGGCAAAAACTAGGAATTGGAAGATGAATATGCTCTGGGATCTAATGCACAGCATTGTGACTACAGTTAACAACACTGAATTATATACTGAAAGTTGCTAAGAGAACAGACTTAAATATTCTCCCACAAAAAGGAAACGATAGTTATGTGATGTGATGGAAATGTTAGCTAAGGCTACATGTAGTCATGTTGCAATATATGTGTATTGATCCACACCTTGTACACCTTCAACTTTTGTAATGTTATATGTTAATTATATCTCAATTAAGAAAGTAAAAAAGAGAAAAGAAACCTGGTAGTCATCTTATCAAGATAAAACAAAACAAAGTTAAAAATAGCTATTAGATTGCTTCATCCAGTGGTCATTTCTCTGCTCTTAGCTTTCTTGATCTTTCAGTAGCATTTGGTCAGCTGACCACTTCCTCTTTTTCCCATTGGCATATCAGAAGCACAACCAGTGGGCCTGAACGGTACCAGCTCATCATCTTGTAAGTGTGTTTCTTCCTAAAGCCTGGATATATTCCCTTCAGTTCATATTGTTGCCTAAAATTCCACCAATTCATTTGAGTTATAAATACAAATACTTTAGGGAGATGTATGGAATGTTAGAGACATTAGCTCAGGCAGATTGATTTTTGGCTAGGAACTAAAATCAGCTCTCACTCAGGGAGTGGGAGTTTGTAGAGAAAGCAGTTCTGGAGCACAGGCGCACAGGAGGAGGGGCATGCCATAGGGTGTCCTTCAGCAAGAAACCACAGAGCACCAGAATGGAACGTTTAACGTTCTGTAGAGAAGGTGAATGGGTACCTATAGGAAGTTTAATTGGGGTTTATCCTGAGCCTGTGAAAGGAGTGGCAGAAGCAGAAGTCCGGTTGTCAAGGTTTTGGGAGGAGTGGGGATTAGAGGCAGTAAGGGCACCGGTGATGTCCAAGGAATTTGTAAAGAAAGAAAATAAACTGTAAGGTAACTAAAAAAGGTAGCGAAATTGAACTTTTTTCTCCCCTTACTCCTAAATTACTCATTCCCTGCTCTCAGGAATTACACATAATATAGCAATGGTTTCACTGTATGTCAGCTGTTTTATTGGTTTCAAAAAAAAAAACCCCTTTGTTGGAGCGCTTTGTTGCTAATCATTATATATGCATTATAAATTCCAAAAAGACTCTTTAGAGTTCCCGTCTTAAAATGTCCCAGAGTGGCAAATAATTGGTGCTTCATGATCTACCGTTATTTTAAGATACATCTGCATGGTCTCACTGTCATTAATCAGATGAAATGTTTGCCGTTCCTGGAACACATAAGGAAACATCATGCCTTTGGGATCTGCGCAAATCCGCCAGCCCCTGCTCTCCCTCCCACCCATACCCTCAACCCAGTTTGGGTTGGATTTCCTAGACTAGGAGATTGGGAAACAGTGTCTCATTTTATAAGACAACAGACAACAGCTCATTTTTTAGCCTTTTATGACTCCCCTAGGACAAATTGGCTTTTCTGTCCGTCACACTCCTACATATCCTGTTCCCTCTCTGCTGTATCTGAAATATTTCCTTGCTCTTCCCTGTTTCCATATCTTTTGTCCCCTAGCTGAGGGTCATTCCCTCGGAATGAAGGACTGTGGTGTTCGACTTTGTATTCTCAGGGCCTATCAAAGTAAGTCCTCCCCCCAAAATGGGTGATTGAGTGAATGCTTACATGGATCCTTGAGTGAATGAAACAGCATGTCTGCAATTCCCCTTTGGGATGTAACCCATTCATCACTCGGAGCTACCTATCTGCCAGGAATTACTCAGAACCATGGCTTGGTTTCCCTGTGCTGGTTTCCTTTCCTCAGAGATGAAGATAATTTTAAATAGCCAGATGGGAAGATTGTAGGCAATCTAAAGGGAAATTTAAAATTTTTTATTTTTGAATTCTTGTGATGATTCAAGAAATTCTACCTTCCACATAAACATTTATAACCTGATTTCTGGTGTAGTAAAAAATAAAGTAAGACTGTTCACACTGGCTATGTGACTACACATGTAGGAAGGAAACAAAGAAAGGGGAGGGATTCCAAGCCAGGAATGAAGGTTAGAGATAAATAAAGAAGATGTACTTCCAATAAAAAGAATGTACAAACCTGCTAGAGATTTTGAAACAAAATCAAAACGAAAGCTTTCTTCTGGATTGCTATTAGCCACATCGGATTCTCTAAACGATTTGAAAACTTCCAATGGAAAGCAACTCAGAATTTCTGCAGTGTCCTCCTTCTTTTCAAAACTGTTGTTTTGCAGAATTAAAGGAGAAATTTGACCTTGACTGCATTCCTGGAGGCCATGCCTAATCTAATTTATTCCCAGTGGAGCGGCACAGGGAAGAGTTGGTGCAGTCTGCTGGCCAGGTCTGCCACCGCAGTACTTTCTTCGGAAAGGTTTGCCATCTGGAAAATGCATGATTCAGCCTCACTGGCACAAGTACATCGTACGTAAGAAATAGAAGAACAATGAAATTAACTGAACAAGCTTCAAAATAAATACATACTATTTGTACAGGAATGCTAACTAGTTGCTGAAAAGTGAGTAATGGCTTTCATCTTTATGTTCTGGACACTCCATTTCAGTCCGGTTTTATTTTTGGAGTAGAATTTACTTATTTTTCAATGTAAGGAGTATAAAGAAAAAGAACAGTTAAATGTAGAATGTAAAAACACATATCCAGAAGGGAGCCCTGAAATAAGGGAATTCTGGAATTGGAAGATGGATTTTTTTCCATGAAGAATTTTACCCATAAGAATTCTGCCACAAGCAATGGAAAAACGGTGATAATAAGCTCAACGTTAGTGCTGAGAGCGAAATGCTTAACTTGCATGGCATCTGAACAGCCAGCTTTAGCAGCACCAGTAATACCCTGAGAAGTTGGTCACTGTCAGGTGTGGAACTAAAATTGTTATCTGGTGACACCTGCCACCATTGGCTTTTGTGTTCATTGTGTCTTTTAGTCTCTTCATAAATGCACCAACTATCATACACACAATCCCCAGTAAGTAAACACATATTTCATCAGACACAAGGACGCTTCTCCCACTAATATTCGTCATCATCATCACCATCAGCATTAATATAATAAGAACGTTTATTGAGGACTAAAAACATTTCAACAATTCTAAGATGCATGTTTTTTCATATTTTAACATTTCTGATGTCAGAATGTGTTTTTCAATCAATGTCGTGTTACAATTGTTTCAGTCAGTTGATAAATACAGCATAGTTATTTTCATAGTTGATATTTGTGAAAATATTAAGAAAGGATCAGCATAAAAATATGTACAATGAGTGTTGTCAACTTGAACTAATGTCTTGGGTACAATGATGAAGTCTTTTAGGAAATGTTGTGTGACCTGTGATCACGATGACATTGGAAAGAATATTTTGTGGAAAAAATACCAAAATTAATTAATGTAATTCTAAAAGTAATTCAAAATATTCTGAATACTTTAACAAACGCTTCCAATAAGAACAAAATACTGTCTTTTTTCATGATGGAAGCATTGCAATGTAATCAATCTACCGTATGATAGGTGGAATGGTACCATCTCCAAGACTCATTATTGATCTCCGTTGCTGGCAAATTGGCCAGTGATGACCATATCAGGTTGATGTTGATGAATGGAAGTCCTTGTTGTTGTGCCAGTTATAAATTCTGTCCCTGTCACCACAGCCACTTTGTTCATGAGCCCATTAGGTGATGACAGAGACGGCTGAGGAAAGAGACTGACTGATATCCACAAAGTGGATACCATCCTCTTCTGTTGAGCTCATGCTTTGGTGAGTATTCATAAGGGACACAAATATACTTACACTTTTTGTCCTATTTAGAGAAGACTATTCATATGATACCTCTTGTCCAAATTCCCTTTCAATCATTTTTCCTTCCAAGACCCTCACCATCCAGCTACACCATTGACCACAACCCATGAACTGCTGTATGTGGCCATTTTTCCTTTTATGTAATAACCAG